>NW_019384444.1:1246223-1294782 GCF_000671375.1 Centruroides sculpturatus | reverse complement strand
GTTTCCACTCTTTTGCCGTTGCCAATGACAATCTGCTATTTTTATAATATATTAATATTATTAGAATATATTATTAGTATATCTGAAATACAGAGCTCCTGTTGGGATTCGGCTTGCTCCCTTGTTTATTACGTACATCATCTCAGTGTAGGGTATTTACATTTATTCAAGTGTTGTGCAAATCATGGCTTCTAAAAAAACAGAAAGGTGATTTCAATTGAAACAAAGCAAAGAAATCATCAGAAGGAATGAAAGTTGACAGAAACTTCCTTGTCAAATAGGGAGAGGTTCAGGAGTTTACCAACACTCATTATCCAAACACAGTTGAGGCCAACAGGATCAATGATCTCTACAATGACACCCTTGCCCGTCATTTCCAACAGGTGTTGAAGAAGAGAGAGAAACAGACCACTTTGGACATGTTTTTCAAAAAGCCAGCTGTCAAAGACAAAAGATGGAACAAGAGGAGTTGACCCTGCAAGCCCCAGTAGTCTCTCCTGAATCTGACTCCAATTAAAAAACAATAAAAAGAGACCTGCTGCAATGTGTAAAAAGTCTGTATCTGTATGAATATGTGAATAAAGTGATCCTCCACCTCCTCCTCACAACATCTGACTACCCGGCATAATTGGTGACTGCTCCATTTTCATTTTTTTTTTTATGGTACAGTACGGTTATTTTGTGCTGTGGAATGAATTATATGTTTTAGTATGTATTTCTATGGGAAAATGCATTTCGTATAATGGACTTTTCACTTAATGGACGTTCACCTGGAACAGATTAAGTACGTTATACGAGGCACCACTGTATATGCATGTTCAATGTTATGTAACCAATTTTTGTAAAAATCCACATAAGTATTATTTGAATGGTTTATTCCAGGATAGTCAGGATATGTCAAAACTTGAATATGAGCTGTACAAGCATTAGGAGCAATAACTAATATTAATTTTATACTGTGTGAGTTTGATTTTAACATTTTCAATTAAATGACAATGATAGTTATCCCAAGCGAGTAATGCCAACCAAAGTGAAACTGACAAAGTAACTTTTCAACAAAAAATAGTATGCTTTCTTCATGGTAACTTTTGATTCTTTTTGAATAATAGACTTGGAAGGAATAGGTTCCAGCCAAACTGCCATTTCATCAGCAGCTATGATATTAGATAGCATATGCATGTAATTTTTTCTGTAGCTGTCTGCAATAAACAATACAAGAACACTTGAGGTAGTGTTTCTACTGCAATAAACAACAAAACTGATTAGTTTTTACACTAAATCTGCAGAACATTTTTGTGATAACAATGTATGTTTGTGTGATGTAAGATTTTGATGCTTATAGAAATTAAGCTAGCCATTGCTAGCTTCAAATTCAAAAGCACAATCAACTTTTTCTTCCTTAATTTTATAAATTTCTGTTTATTCCAAAATTTTATTAATCTGTGACTTACCAGATATCAATTTGATATGCATTATAAATATTTTTCCAGATGTGCTCATCTAATTAACATTTATTATTGGTTCTGCTTCCAGATACAGGGTAGATAGGACCATAGGAAGACAGGAAATTTCACCCTTGGTAGATTACCTATCTGGATAGAAGGACTATCCAGATAGGACTATTTTTATTGGACTATCCAGACTAGTCTAATCAAAATTTAATATGCAATTAAATTTACAACATATATAAGTATCTGGACTAGTGATGCATCAAGAATTTTTTGTTGGTGCTTACCTCATATTTTTTATTATTAATATACATGTTATAAACTGCACATCATTAACATATATAAATATATCAAAATGTATCTAGAAGATTAATTTATAATTGCTTTTGCATGTTAATATTTTTAAACTATGCGAACTTTCCAAGTAGCTTTTAAATGAACTTATTTAAAATTAAAATATATAAAGAATAGATTAAGATCAGCAACACTGACTGAAATTTGACCATAAGCATTCCTGCTAATGAACTGAGCAGAAAATTTTGAGCAAAGTTAAAAATGAAAGAAATTGCTTTTGGTATAACAAAATTCTCTATTATCAAAAAAATTATTTTAATGCATGAATGCATAGATATTATTTTTTGTTTCCATTTTATACAGGAAAATAAAAAAATCACTTATTTTGTTAATCTTAAGTATCAATTTTATGATAAAAATATATTTTGTTCTGAGTTCTTTTAGAGTACCAGTACCTAAATATGTTTATTTTATTTTTCAACGTGGTATAAATATTTATATATATTTTCTTAGGTATTGTAAATGTGTGACTGTTTTTATTATCATTCAACAATGAATAGATAATGTTATTAAATAATATTTTTTATGCACTTAATAATTTGATGCACTTTTATGCATGATGTGAGACATTTGTTAAGATGAAAAGTCAACTGATCAACTCATTCATAGATCATCCCTTCATATTCATAGGCACTAGTGCTGCTCCATATATTTCATGCACTGCTTGAACTAGACCCATCCAGTAAAGTCAAGATAGTCTGCAATTTTTAAGCCTTTTTGTTTTTCATAAAAACCAGAAACAGATCAGATGTCTTCAGTCTCCATTTAATAATAGAATGACAACAGACTAGCATGCTTTGAATCTGTATTACTGTTTTTAGGCAAAATCAATGACTTCTAACTTAACCTTGATTATATATATTTCCATTTGCTGTTAGGTCTTTCCTAGCCCATTGGCATCAGAATTAACAGATTATTCTTCCACAACTTTAACAATTAGTAAACAAATTTAAAAACAAATTTTTGAACAATGTTGCTAAATTTTAAATTAGTTACCAAAAAAGTATACATATTATTAAATAAAAACAAAAAATGGTTCTAAAATGTAACACAAACAATAAGAAAAATGATTCAGTAATTTACACAATTAGTTTTTAGTAGGCTATTAACAGTAATCCATCTATATATATAACCCATTCAACGTGTCCATCCATCTCGTAACCGTTTGATAATGGACACTAGAGACGCCCCTATCGTGTGTCATATTTCAAACATTCAAATTAACAATTTTAATTTTTATTTAAATTAACAATATGAATTATTATTTAAATTAACAATATGAATTATTATTATTCATTTGGCCAATAAATTATTATTTGGTCAATATCTATATATATAACCCATTCAACGGGTGTCTGTCCGCGTAACCGTTTGATAACGGACACTAGAGGCGCCCCTATCGTGTGTCACATTTGAAACATTCAAATTAACAATTTTAATTATTATTATTCATTTGGCCCATAAATTATTATTTGGTCAATATAACAATATAAATAATTCAGTATACAGTGGTACCTTGGTATACGTCTGCTTTAGAATACGTCCAATTCGGAATACGTCTTGTTTGGACGAAACAAATTTTGCTCGGTATACGACATAATTCAATTGTATGCGCCATCAATGAACAAGTAGCACTATCGGTGTACTAGACCAGACTAGACGTTCGCGGTGCAATGGTTTATAACTTTGTTAAATTTCTTCTGATTTTAATTCATAAGTAAAATTTTATTATTTTTATTAATCACGAATTGCAAAAAAGCAAATGAAAAGTGACAGAAAACTAAAAAAATGACCAGAATTACAATGGAACTGATAAAAGAGATTGTTGAGAAATACGAAGATGGCACGCGTGTTCGAGATTTTAACTGTTGCCTATTGTATTCCGAGAACGACAATCGCGAGAAATAAAGACATTATTAAATCTGCTAACGTTGTGAAAGGGGTTAAATTAATTTATAAACTGAGATCGAAGACATTAGATCATGTCGAGAAATTGCTTTTGCTTTGGATAACTGAAAAACAGTGCTGGAGACAGCATATCGGAAACAATTATTTGCGAGAAAGCTGAAAAGATACACGCTGATCTCACGAAAAATCAAGCAGGAACTAGCCAGGAAAGTGAGGTGTTTAAAGCCAGCCATTTTTTTACACGAGAACGGATTAATCATTTTTACATTACTTCTTATGGGAAAGGTTGGTTTGGTATACGTTCAATTTGGTATAAGTCCAAACATCGGGAACGGATTAAGGTCGTATACCGAGGTTCCACTGTATTTGTAATAGGAATTTATTATTTCAGGGGCTTATATCTAGCGAAGGGTTGCGAGTAGGGGTATGGTTCCTTTGACTTTATTGTTCGCACAGGGGCTACAGTTTGGGGGGTCGCCACCCCTTCATTCGGAGGGTAAATCTTACCATTGGGACTTTAACGGAGCTGTACAGCATATTGATAGGAACAAAAAAGTCAAAGGAACCGTGCCTCATGGAAATTTGTAAATAACGCTCACTAGGGGGCGTCCCAGGCTACTAGTAGCTTAGAAAACATACTTGTGATAAACCTACATGTTTTAATTAAGAACTGTTATTTTATTTTTTTAAATGATGTAGTTATTTCAAGCTTGTGGGATAATTTACACTTGTGGAACTAATCAAGTACATATTGTAATAGGCAGGGAAGAAGTTCAGTAACTTAGACAATATAAAAACTACTCGAAGACATTTTTCTAATAAGTTCCTAGAATTCTTTGCATATGAGATAATGGATCTACCCAGCGGATAAGCTAAACTGATAGAAAACCAAAAAGTGTATTTACAATGTAATAAGGTTATTATTACTTTTTCCTGAGGAGAGCCTCTAAATTATGGTTGAAAACATTACAGTTATTTGCTGGAAATCTCATATAGATGTTTGTTTCAGTATTAGATCATCCAGAAAGTTTGTAGTGATTTTAATAGAGAAAAATTGAACATGCTGGATGATGTCAAAACCATTAAAAGGGTAAGATATTTATGCATATAATGAAATGTGATGTTGAGATGCATCCATTACAAAAAGTTTATTCAAATTTTTTAAAATTATGTTCAATCTGCATCTTTTTTAAAATAGAAGCAAAGAAGGTGCATTTTTAACATTTGATGCTTTTTCTCTTTTGGTAAGGCAAAAATGCCTTACCAAAAGAGTCTAGTACAAGCAACAAATTGTTCTGTTCTCAACTAGACCAACAGAAAGTGCATGTTTAATCATAACAATGCCAGACCACATGTGTCTGAAAATGTGACAAAAATCATTGGGCTAGGATGTTTTATTTTATCTTTCATACTCACCCAACCTTGCAGCATCAGATTACTACCTATTCTGATCTATGCATATTTCCTTCACGATAAGAAATTTTAAAACCTGGAGCAGTTTTTCATGCAAATAAAACCTTGTTTTGCATTAAAAACTTCTCTAGATTTTCATGGTAAGAATGGATAGGTTCTTTCAATATGGAATTATTCAGTTGCCAAACAGTGACATATGATCATTAAAAGCAATGGCACAAACATTACCAACTAAAGATAAATATAAATTTTTAAAATATTACTATTCATTTTTCTGTAAAAAAATCACTACAAACTTTCCAGACAATCCAATAGAATGTTAATTTCATCAAAACCTTCACAAATTCAAATATAAAATCATTTTGATGCTTATTGTGCCATTTTATTTAGTGAAAAATTTGTAATAAATTTAAGGTTTAAAATTATATACAAAAAATTTTTTATGCAATTGTGGGATTTAAATAGTCTAAATAATGAAATGCAATATATCTAGGTGCATACTAAAACAAATCGAATCAAAATATCTTTTTGGTGTTAAAAACAAAAATTGAGTTATAAAAACAAATATGTGATGTTCCGAGGGAAAGTTGCAATATTTTTACAGCATAATCTAAAACGGTATATATTTATAAATCAATTCATAGAATTAGTAACAATTTTTTTATTATTAAAAACAATCTAATTTTGGGTATTATTAATTTAATTATTTTTTCACACTTTTACTTCTGGTAGGGGATTCAAAAATGTCTTATAAACATAGCCATTCAAATGCATTGTTTCAGTGCTTGAAGTAGTCAAAGTTCAAACTAGCTATTCCTTAAGAAGTTGCTGTGTAGCACTATTAAGCACTGTGGAAAAATCTCAATCTTGTTGCTCATCAGCTTCTGCATAGTACTAAAGAGCCAAGAAATAAATGTTTCTTAGCAAATAGAAATACAAATATTAAATAAATATTTTACAATGTGTTACAGCTTTGAAAAACAAAAACTTTTTATTCTATTGGCAGAGGTTAAAGTGACTCACTTTTTTCATTCTTTTTCATAGCTCCTCTTTTTTTTTAGCTTTTTCTGAGGCAAACTTGCTTTTTTAGCTTTTTTTCACTTCCCATGTGGAATTTATTTATTTTTGTAAATGTGTTCAGGAGCAAAATAACAACAAGCACACCCCCATACTGCAGTCCTCCAACATTCAAGCTGCAAGAAACATGAATACAATGAAGCCTTTGGTCCCAAGCAGTTAAGACTGATGACTGCCCCTCAGATGTCTCAATGTCAAAGTATTAGTGCTGAAAATGTTGTTAGTGTGAGCAATGTTGTAGACTCAGGTGCCAATTCAGAACACCAATCATTGCAACAACTAGTGCTTCAACTTTAGTGCAAAAGATGGTGCTCACATTGCAGAGCTTATATGGACTATGAAAATGACAGCTAGCAATTATTCATTTGCACCATGTCATGATATAAAGAAGACAATCAATGCCAAGTGTGCAGACAATCTTCCAAAAGAATTCTCATTGTCACATCAAAAAATGAGATACTTAATCACTGAAGCTTTGACCCCATATTTCTTTGATCAAATGGTAGATGATGCACAATGATCATATTATAGCATTTCTTATGATGAGACATGTAATGTAGAAGACAGAAAATATTGATTAGATACTGGTCAGAGGAACAACAGGAAGTTGTCTGCAGGCATTTCCAGACCTCATTTATCGGGCATGCAGATGTCGAAACAATTAAATCAAAAATAATACTGGCAGTTGAAGATGCATATATACCTTTTAATAAATTACTGATGATTGGATGCAATGGACCAAACGTAAACAAAAAAGTATTGCGTCTCATAAATGAGGAAATTCTGACAACTCACAAAAAAGGCCTCATCAACATAGGGACTTGCAGCATTCATACAATCCACAGTGCCTTTTTGAAAGGCATGAAAGAGTTGGGCGGAGATGGTGGTGATCTCATCATAGCATCACAGCTTTTTTGATGGGTGGCTCTCTAGGTGGGATGAATACACAAATTCAAGAGAAACTTAATTTGCCATGCAACAAATTTATGAAATATTCATCAACTAGATGACTGACTTTTGGTCCTGCAGCAAAACGACTGATCAAACAATGGGAAGGACTCATATTATATTTCCTAAAGCGCATTCCTCAAGAATTCCAGCTTAATAAATAGTGCTTCATATAAGATAATCTCAAAGTCATTGAAGTGTTCTACTATCAAAGCTGAACTCTATTTGGGAATATCTAGTGCTGAACTATTCACAAAGTTAACTGGGCATTTTCAGTGCAATGATCTTTTAATACATAAACTTTATAGTGACTTGTTTACTCTGGTGTGAAGAAAATTCAGTGTGATGAAGAGGAGAAAACAAGAGAAGTGCAGAAACTGCAGCATGAGTTAAACAAAAGTAAATCATCTTTAATTACAAATTTTTTTTAACAAGAAATCAAAAAATGTACCTTGAAATAAATGGCATTTGAAATTTGACATGTTATATGGAGACGCATTCTGGTAGTTATGTTACTCTTCCATTTCCTTTGCTGTATAATGGTAGGAACTCCGTGCGGGGCACATGAAAACTTAATGCAGGCTTAATGCAGTCTTACTGGTCACTTTTCTGGAGTATAAACTCAGCCTAACTATTTTCATATTTAATTTTTTCAGTCCAGTTAAAAATCAATCTAATATCATATGCACAATGTTATTGATACAAAATGTGTGTGTGTTTGTGTGTTTTTTTAATAATGCCTCTTTTAGTTCACTTTAACACTATTAGCTTTTTTTCAGTGTGAACTCTCTTTTTTCACTTTTTTTCACTGCCATGACTGCTTTAAGCCCCATATTGGTGTTAGATGGCAAACACAATTCTATCTAAAATAATGTAAGTTTCTGTTTGGAGGTAACCAGGATAATGTTGAGTGTGCTTGAAATTAAGGAGAGCTTTTTGAGCAATTTAATATCTGGTAATATATTTTTATTTTTTAAGTAAAATTTGCACAGTATAAATAATTTTTAGAGTCTGCATTTTGTTTTTGCAAATACATTAAGGTTTGTAAGGTAGTATGAACTTTAAATGCTTCTAACACTAAAGCAATTCATTTGAATGGTTAGTTTTTAAGGCAGTTTTGGTTATCCTAGGTCTCTAGAGCATGCTGTAAAAATATTGCTACTTTCTCATGAAACACTGTATATTTACAAGTATTTTCAATGATAATACAAAATCATAATCTTCTGGTAAAACAGAAAAAAGAAATAGAATAAATACGGATTCACAATAACTTGATATACAGTTCCAATTATTTACATTTTACATCTTTACTCCAGCCAGCACATTAATTTTTATTATATTAGGTGGGCATTAGAATGATTTTGAATACTACATCAAAAAGTGTCCATAACTTTAAATGTGTGTTTAACATTTAAGTTGTATGTTCTTATTCCATTTCATTGGAAACTTCAACATGCTCAATACAACCTGATGACCTTTGAATAGGATTGAAAGCATTAGCATTAGTAAAAATTAATATGCTGCATTAAAGGTGGAAAGTTGAATAAATACAGTTTTTGAAATTTAGAACATATGAAATCTTAGTTTTACAGAACATAAAGGAAACTTAAAGTTTGAAGTCATATAAATATAAAACATACAGTAGAACCTTGATTATCCGGACTAATTGAGGATGAAGGTAGACTACCTTCATCCCCAATTAGTCCGGATAGTTAGGAAAAATTTGGATAATCGAAACAAATACTTTAATTTGTCTTTTAATGATAATACAACACGTTTTCTTTTTGATGACATATTGGTAATATTAAAAATAAATCGTGATCAAATTTTGAAGAAACAAATGTTTGTATTGAATTTGGACTACTACTGACCATTGCTAACAGACTACCTATTAATAATATCAATTAAATTAAATTATCCACAACCGTGAGGCAGATAATAGTGAGGGCTTATCAGACCAAATGATGGGCACAAATGTTCAGAGAACAAAGAGAAAACAATTTAATAAACTCAAAAAGTTACTACATAAGTACCTCACTATTATCTGCCTCACGGTTGTGGATAATTTAATTTAATTGATATTATTATATCTAGGGCTAGAAGCAACTTTTGTAATAATTTAGACTACCTATTGTTTAAAAGGCCCTCTGGTGTCGCAAGAAGACGGATTTTATAAAATAAAAAGCAGTTGAAACTGCATTTTTATGAATAAAAATTTGACGAACTATTTATCATTTTATGATGATTAAAATTTTTTCGTTGCATTTGCAGCTTTTAAGTAATGCATAAACCTTCGAGGCACGAGGCTCTTCGGACCACAAGGCATATTCGGTGGTCCACGTTGTCCATGCCTTACGCTGCCCTTGATCATAGAAATGATGTAATTTGAATATAAATAATTTATAAATACGTATGTCAAGTTATATTTTTATTATGACGTAAAATATATTTAAGAATTTACGACCACTGTGCTGGGTGAGACGCTGTTGAAAGAAAAAAAGTTATGCATTCCATCACATACATAAAGTGTCGTAATTCGCCAAGTGCAAATCAGCAAATTCGTAAAATTTTTGTTTATTTTGAACAATCTGGATAATTGAAAATCCGGATAATAGAGGTCCGGATAATCGAGGTTCTACTGTATATATTTTTACTATTACATATAAATAAACATAGTAAAAAAGTGTATATTTTTTATTTTTTGGAATCTCCAGAACAAATTAATCAAATTCCCATAAAACTCTATGGTAAAGCGATAATTGGTTAATGAACAATTCAAATAACAAACAAAGTCTTCGAACAGATTATGTTCGTTAACTGATCACCCACTGTACTTTCAAATCCTAAATTTAATTATTAAATTTTATAGAAATTTATAGTGGGTCTGGCATATGTCATACAAAAAACCCAAGGTGTGCTGTGCTATGATGGGAAAAGTAATCCTTGAATGAACAGAGGTAGAATAGTGATATGTAGTTGTTATAAAATTATAGTTTCATTCTGAATTCAGTTGCTACCAAATTATCATACTGATAGGAGAACAGAAGGAATACTTGAAATATGGTCCTATATGGTTCTCTGAAATGAAGAAACTTTTAATGCAAACTTTCTGTAAAACAATTAAGTTAATTTGATTTATTTTCATTGCAAGTTGCAAAATACTCCGATATTCTTGATTGAAAGTTAGTTTTCTCTAAACAAATGGTATCATCCTGGTTTCTATGCTGAAGTACAAAATTACAAGTAATAAACTATACTGATGGCTTATAGTTAGGTTTATTTTCCAGCTTTCTTCTCCACTCCGTAGTTTTCCTGGAAAGACTGCAGATTATTTTGGGAGGCTTAGCTCCAAAGAGCCTCCCTTGTTATGGGCTTGACAAATAGACAAATGCAAATACAGAGTACTTGTAAGCCATGTTGGATACATGGATACAATGGATTGGACTGAACAGAATTTGTCCAAAGATGCCCTTTTCTATTATTGTTATGTAGTACAAATCAACCTGCACTTCATAATTTCATTTGGCCTTTTACTGTTAAAAGGAACATCAGACCAAACTGCACCAAACAAGACCTTTCTTAACCAAAGTCTGGAATGGGATAATAATCTGGTAAGCAAGAAAGTTGCACTGTGGACATTACCCATTTTTGAGGCTCTGATTGTCTCCAATAGAATTTTAATCTTCATTAGATGGGTGAGAGTCAAGTGCTTTACCTCTACACCACTGTAGCACTGGTCCCTCCTGCAGGCTAAGCTAACTTGATATATGATATTTCTAACAGCAAACTACAGGAAATCATTAATTTGAACTCAGATAATTCTAAATCCCATTAGTTTGTGGTTGCACTCTGTCTTGGCCAGGGATATAAAGATTTACATGTTGAAGAATTTGATTAATTTGAAACATGGCTCCTTTAAAATATGAAGTGAAAATTCTGTCTAAACCTTGATATTTGTATTTAAACTTGTTCGTTTAGATCAAAATGCCTTCATTCTATAAGACAACAATAGATTATGAATAACTCTAATGTGGTTAACATGATTTTGCCTTTACAGTAACACATTTTTGGATGTTACCTTACCTATTGATTACCCTCTTTTTCCTCTTAACTCATAAAACACATCTGGATTGTAGGGTTGGAAGATTGGCTACAAGTAGTAGATTGAAATATTTGTAGTGCTCTGTTTCTAGATTTGGGCAACTTGGGGTTTTTTTTTTTTTTAATAATTTGGGCGGCTACTTTTCAAGGAATTCTGCTTTGCTTTTTATAAAACCTATCTGGCAACCTATGAGATTCTCACTGGACATGTGTTGTTTTCCTGCAGTTTATTTATACTATTATTAATAATTATTAATTAACAAAAGTAGCATTTTGTATATGTAGTTGTATTCTGTTTGCTTAATAAATTACATCAGTTACATGCATTTGGCATATTGTACAGAAATATGTAAATCTTAGATAATTCAAAACTCAATAATTTGAATCTGTTGTTATTTTGTCCTTTGAATTTCAAACTAACAAGGATTTCCTATACAGTACTTGTTTTATATTATCTGCAATAACCTAATATAGCACAATTATATCCCCAATCATTGAAGGGTTAGTTTGCCATTACAGCATATCTTAGGTATGTTGCATGGCATACACTGGAACTGGTATAAACCAAAAATTTTTATTTTCTATTGAATTATTATTAGATATAATTCATTATTATTAGATATAATTTGTTAGAAAGTAAGTTATAAAATCTTAAATTAAATTTTTCTTATTTGAAATTGATTTATATTTATTAAACTTATTTAGCTTTCAAATTAAAATTAAATGTCTTATATAAAATTATTTCATTGTGATTTTTAGAGATCCTTCATGATGTTGATCATCATCAGTCTTCATTGCAAAAAGAATTGGATAATGTTGTCAGGAAAAGAACTATGTTACAGATTCAAAGATGTCTTATTCGTTTACAGGATATTGGTGATGAAAAACTTCAAATACTTCAACAGATTCAAGACATGATTGAAAATAAAACCAGACAATTAGACATTGATCATGAGAAATTAGGTAAAAGATTAAATAGATATTTATTTTGATATTTATAATTTAATTGAAATATTTTTATAGTTAGTATGTATGTGCCAAAAGAACTAGATATTAAATCTATAAATAGTAAACATTTTTTTCTTTAATTTCATTTGTTATATTATCCTAAATTTCTCAAAGTTATTTTTAAAAATGTAAGCTTGTAGTTATTCTTCTTGTTTAAAATTATTTATTAATAAACTTAAAATTTTCTGTAAAATAATCTGCTATTTAATAAGTTTTCTCAAACCAAAATAATTTTCATTAAAATAAAAAAAACAAGGAAAAGAAGCAATATTTCCAAATATTAATCTTTTGTCTAATATTTAGGATTGATTGTTATATATGACTGTTTTAGGAGACCTGTCAAAAATGAACATTACATCAAATGGTTTGTATAGCAAATTCTATTTTTGATTTTGGAAAGATGTGATTACATCATAAAATTGTATGTCTAAAAAACAAAAATACTTAGAAACTTAAATCAAATGATTTGGAAATTATTTTAAAACATTATAACATTAGATATTTTTAAGGTATAAAATCTCATATAGTAGATGCTATAATTTGAAGTATTGAGAGAACTTTGTGTTAAATTTCAAGTTATGGAAATCACTATTATTTTAATGAGATTGTAAATATCACAGTACAAACAATATAGTTAGACTTAAATACACTATTTTTTATTGTTATTTTGTATATATACATATCTAAAAACATAAATAGTATCATTATAGAGAAAGTCTGTTTCACAAGAATTTTTGCTGGCAATTTACAGTGGTACCTCAGGTTACGAACGCCCCAGGATACGAAATTTTCAGGATACGACATGAAATTCGAACATATTTTTGCTCCACGATACGAACAAAAACTCACCATACGACGTTACATTAGTTCGCATTTTTCATTTGTTTTTCTTACTACAGTTATTTTTTTTAAATGTATTACTTGGCTTTAATTTGAGTATGTTTTTCGCGTTGGAACGAATTATTTGGTTTTACATGTAATCGTATGGGAAAAGATGATCCACCTTACGACATTTTCATGATACAATCTCAGTTTCGGAACGGATTAATTTCGTATCCTGAGGTACCACTGTATTATTTTCTATTCAACAATATTTTTTTGACACAGTCAACCATCTCAAAAACATCTTGTTTTATGATTGTGTAAGTTTTTGAAAGCTCCTCAAGAGCTCAAGATCTCTTATAGATTCTCTAAATGTAGGAATAGTTAGATATTTGCTCTTGATAGGATTTATTTCTTCCTCATTTTTATTGCTTGTTTCTCAGACAAGTGTTCACAGACAACTAGACTATTATCAAAATTTGCAAAAGTTTCAAATGACAATTTCATGTTTTTATCACTCATTGCTGTAATGTGATTTATTCAGTCTTTTCCAATATTGCTAACAAATTCTGGTGGAAATTCCAATTTATTTAAAACATAAGCAAATTGTTGACTAAAATCTGCATTTGCAAAGCAATTTGCAATGGTGCTTTGTAGAACTTAATTTCAAGCTATGCTAATTATTTTTAAAATTAAATTTAATTACATCTAGGAGGTTCACTCCAAACTCATATGATTTCATTTTTAAAAATGTGCAACATATTTTACACATTATGCTTTTCCTAGATCCAAGGGTTGTAATCTAGTCGTTTTTGTTGGTAAAAGTTGAACTGTTTTAACTTTGGAAATCTTCAAATGTGCATTGCCTGATATCTAATTTTAAAAAATTGATCTTTCTGTTTTTGGCCATCATCTGGATACATTGGCATAGTGCATTGAAGATATGGAAGATATATCTTTATCTGAAAAATATTGTACACTGATTAATTATTGATCTGATAATCTTATTAATATTACTATAGTCTGCAGATTTTGTTGTAAATTCCTTAACATGTAAATCTCTATATCCCCAGTCAAGACAAAGTGCAGTCACAAACTAATGGGATTTAGAAACTATCTGAGTTCAAATTAATGAGGATTTCTGTATTTTGCTGTCAGAAATATCACATATTGAGTTAGCATGGCCTGCAGGAGGAGTTTAAGCTGCAGTGATATAAAGCTTCTCAACCATATAATGAGGATTAAAATTCTATTGGAGACAATCAAATCTCAAAAATGGGTGATGTCCACAGTAAAACTTTCTTGCTTACCAACTTATTGCATTCCAAGACTTTGATTAAGAAAAGTCTTGTTTGGAGCAGTTTGGCCTGATATCCATAAAAAAAAGAATGATTTTTCTGTTTTTGGCAACCATCTGGATGCAGTGGCATAGTGCCCTTGAGGATATGGAAGATGTATCTTTATCTGAAAATATCGTGTACTGATTATTATTGATCTGATATTCTTATTAATATTACTATGATCTGTCCATGGTGTGCAGATTTTGTATTCGTAGTGAATTATAATCTTGCCAGAAAGTATTCAGGCAAGATTATAATTCACTAGTTCTAATGAATAACTTGCCACTTTAAAATCACTTCATTACCTAAAAATGGGTTAGTCTAAGTTAATAGTATTGCATTATGCATGTATGAGTGAAACTAGGTACTGATATATTTCATAGCAGAAGCGCTATATGATTGCATGAAACCATCTGTGGTTTTGAAGCTATCTTTAATGATGGAATAATAAGATCTTTTTAAAAGCATGCCCCCATTCATGGTACAATCAGACCAACAATGGGTCAGGTAGTGGTAAGAATTGGGCCCAACATCCTGGACAGACATTTCACAAAAATTTCGTGAGTTTGCTTATTTGGATACAATCCAGAGCTGATGCCTTAACCACATCTGCAATCCAGCCATATTTTTATGTTTAATATTGGCAGAGAGACTTTTACCAAAAGCAAATAACAACAATGACCACAAATGGTGCAATCTAAAATCAAATGGATGGCTAGATGGCCAAGGTACTGAAGATGCCACCCTACCTGTATGAGGGAGCCTCCAACCAGGATTAAATAGGGAAAAACTTCAGAGAAATTTTTTATGGGTGATTGTCTCAGATATGTCAAGCCCACTTTTTACCACCTGGCCATTCCCACTGCCATTGTGGACCTGACTGAACCAAACATAGCTTTGGAAAAAAGGCTTTTAGTGCTCATCAGATGGAAAAATCTTAGAATCAACACACCTTGAAAATGTTGCATGTTATATGTGTCCATTGCTTAAAAATAAACATTTTATTTAGATTATATAGATGATTTAGATTTTTAATAAACCATAAATAAATATTTTTTGTATGTTTTTCTTTGATTTTAAAATCATTTCTGCTTTCAGTGTACAATAAATAAATTCACTTCAAATTCATATTTGAAGTGGCAAATGCTTAAAACATTTTACATTTTATATATTTAAAGATTATTATACATATTTAGAACATGCATTTAATTTTGTCTCTGATTTATTTGCACCTTGTATTGAAATTTTTTTTTTTTTAAATTTTTGAAAACTTAATTTTTTTGAAATCTACTAAATAAACTGTTGGTTATCAGAAAAAATGCATACTGACTAACATTATTTAAAGACTAATTTTGAAATGTTGGTATTAATATTATCATCTTATTGAGAATTTGTATTATTTAATAAAAATGATTTCTGTATCAATAAATTTTTAAACCTCAATGAATACTAAATTCTTACATATATGTAATGATATTAGATATATTTGATAATTAGAATATTTTCAATATAAAGCATTTGGCATATTAGCATTGACTGTAAGCTTTAGGTTGAAAAGAAAGTATTTTAAGTAAGAGTGATACAATAAATTTGTTTTAAAAATTATATAAATGATGATTTTTATTTCTTTGTGGCTGCAAAATCTCAATATTTCATAAGTATTCCATTTGTTGTTTTTGCATACTATCTGAAAACAAAGTTTAATTTTTTAAGAGGGAACTAGAAAAATTATATTCAGACATAAACGTTATTAATATACTTCAGTAATAAAATAATATACAGAAAATTTTAAAATTAAGATTTTGCTAATTTTTTTGTCAGAAAATCTGTTTAATCATTCTAATTGAATTTTGTTAAATTTAACATTGTTGAAATATATTACAGATTTTGGTCGTGAGCATGACAACCACACTGAAACTAGAAATGATATGCAACCAGAACGATCCAGCAAAAGAGCAAGAAGACAGCGTACCAATGATCTTAATTGCAGAGATGAAACAATGGACAGACATGAAAGAGAAATCACTGGAGGCAGTGGAAAGAAACAAAAGAAGAAGAAAAGAAAAACCAAAGCTGAGAAAGAACGTGACACATCACCTATTGAACCACCCATTGATCCCGATGAGCCCACCTATTGTCTTTGTGAGCAGGTTTCCTTTGGTGAAATGATTGGTTGTGACAATGAAGAATGCCCAATTGAATGGTTTCATTTTTCTTGTGTTGGTTTGACTACAAAACCCAAGGGAAAATGGTACTGTCCAAAGTGTAGAGGTGATAGAAGCAACCAAATGAAGCCCAAAACTTCTTAGCATCTTTAGAGTTAATCCATTTTCACCATTCTCAACAGTTCCATAATGTACATTACTTCTCAAATTTATCATTTTTCATCGAACATTATTTTATTTACACAAAATTAATTACCTATATTTATAGTAAGGAAGAGAAAAGAAACAATTTCTCAAACAGATTGTTAATGAAAAAAATATCTGTATAATAAGTGCTTCTAAATTTCATTAATATAAAGAATATTTTTAACATTTTAAGTTGTTCAGTTATCAGGTCCTAGACCTAAATAATCAATTATAGAAGTATTTAATGATATAAAAACATTAGAATACCATTTATCTGAGATTTTATCAGATTTTAAATACCAAACTTTGTTTATTATTGAAAAACATTAAACAGAGAGAGTGACAATATATAATTTTAACCAGAAACAATTTGAATGAAGTATAAATGAAAATTCTAATGGCCAAATTATGTAAAAATTTTGAATTTAAGTTTTTTTTATAATTTTGGCCATATGAATAAACATTCACTTTCTAATATTATTAAGTTGTTTGAAATTATTTTAAGAGTTAGTATAAAACAACAGATATATCTGTTTTTTAACAATCATAATACTATTTTCTTGATATGAGTGTTGTTTCATAATACTATTAAGAGAATAGTACTAGTAATTAATATTAATACTGGTATTTTCTTAAAACTAATATTAATATTGAAAATGTCAATATATTCAGATAGGTGGTATTCAAATGTATTTAATGAATTTGCTGATTTTTTTTCAAACTTTGTATGTTTTTATCCACATAGCTTTATCAAACATGCAAAATTTTGTATTATTTGAAGAAATTTCTGCATTAAAAATTTTGTTGTTATATTATTCAATAGAATGAATATAATCAGCAATTTTTATAACTTGCCATTATGGTATTAGTTGAATTGGTGTTTGGGATATTTCATCATAAATACTTCTGCTTTTTATTAATGTATCTACATGCATTTTTTTAAAAGTGGTTTAATAGCATTTATATCATTTGTTTCTTAATGCTAATTGTTACTTCTTACTATATTTTCATATCACATTTCTGATACTTAACATTAATTTATTATTCAATACAATATATGTTCTTGAATGTACATTGAGGGAAGGAAATCATAAAATAATTTTGTTAATTTCATTTTAATATTCAAACAAAATGTTTAAACTTTAATATTATAAGAATTGTTTTTTAGATGCTGATGGTAAACCTTTAAAAATTAATAATTTTATTTATTTCTAAGTTTAAAATTTCATGTTATGATTTTTTCTGAAATAGCTCATGAATTTTATTAAAAAATTTAAATTTATAGTCTATAAAGATAATTACCTTTGTTTGCAATATTTATAAAGAATTTTTACAAATATCTTTTGCTGATTAAAACATCTAATGTAATACAAAAGTTTTCATTTACAATTGGAATCTGTTTGTAATGTTCTGTTAGTTGAAATTTTCATTAGCATAGTAGATATTTTTTTTTAAAAAAAAAGATGAACCCATAATAGTCAAATGGCATAAGTGTACAGTTGCCATTTAGTAGAACAAATGTTGATTTTACTAATTTGTTCTAATATAATTTGTTTTCATTACATATATAATCTGTTGTTGTTAATTATATAAAATTAGATTCTAAGGATGTGTAAATGGAATTATTTAATTTGATTTTAATATATATAAGTAAGCAAAATTTTATATTATATAAATGGTTGCTTGCTTTGAAATATTGATCAAATGATAGATACTAATATTGTAAATTATGCAAATTATTTTGAGTGAAGTTTATATAATAAAACTTTACTATGTGCATTGAAAATTTTTTAGAAAATTGAAAAAAGATACTTTACAAAAACTTTAATTTTGTTCTCCTAAAAAAATGAAATATTTACAAGTGTATTTATTCGTTTATATTTTAGTAAAAGTTGGATTTGTTTAAATGATCCAGCATTTTTAATATCTTGAATACAAATGTAGTTTGGAATAATTGTTCAGTAAAGATTTTTCTGATGTTGAAAGTATATTCTATGGTAATTTTATACAAAAAGTATATTACTAAAAAAAATATAAAAAATTTTATATTTTTCCATATGTGAAAGAGTTTAATATTAGTGTAAATGTTCCATTTTGCACACCTTTAGAAATTTCTTTTCCAAAAATTTTGTTAATTTAAATATGTTTAGAGTAGATTTATTTAAGCCAAATTTATTTTAGTATAAAATATGTATGTTTCCAGGTGCATTTTAAGTATCAAAATAAAGATACATTGAAAAGTATTAGTTGATTTAGTTTTATCACCAGTTTTATTTTTATTGATAAGCAATAAATAAAATTAGGGAAATTTAATATTCTAAAATTTAAAAAATTTTACAAATATGTATCTTTTATTTTTAAAGAAATATGAATTTTATATAACTTTTCTTTTTGAAAAGATAAAATGAGCAGTAGAAATGTATATATACAGTATATACTATTTTTATTGGTATGTAATATATTTCTCTCTAATTAATTGTAGTTTTTTGAGATATTACAGAATTTTTTAGGACATTTTCCAGTTAAATTTTTGTAACAATTGAGTTTAACGATAGATTATATAAAATTAATAAATCATTGACAAAATTTTAGTACAGAAACAAATGAAATGAGTTAATACTTGACTAATTAAAATATTTTTTATTTGTTTATGAAATTTTAGAAAAATTTAAATTGTTTACACTATATTCTATTCAAGTTAATTTAAAATAATATAGTTATTTTTTCTAATTACATCCACCCTGAAAAAATTGAGCATGATCATGCATATTATGGAATATTGAAGTATTTACCTTTCCCCACTAGTAACAGAGTAGATAAAACCATCAAATAGTGGTAATTGGTCCAGAGCTGGCACCCAAACAATGGGTTGGTTACTTTTGAGATTTCTGAGTTTCTTCGTGTGTCTAGCACTTGAACAGGGGGCCAGTTTCCTGTAGAAAGTTCTTCTAGGAGGCATTTAGAGTAATGTATAGAAATTTTTTAAGATATTTACTTAGGCTCAATCTTACTCAGATAAATGTTACTATAATTTTCTGTGAATAAACTGCACTAATATATACCTCATAAAAAAATTGATAGAATGGAAATAAAACCTTTTTATGCTGCTATTGTCGTATACTCTGAAGTTGCCATTGAAAACATGACACTAGCCCAGTATCCATATAATTCAGAGGATATCCTCTCAAACATCCCCTTTTTTTTCCTTCATTAGCATTTCGTTGTAGATGTCATAACTGAAAGGGAAACCACCTAAACATTATGTCAAAAATGCAAAATTGCTGTCAATGACAGTCTTTTGCTATTTTGTTTTATTTTTATCAAACAATAAAAATTTTTTATTTTTTACAAGGATTCAAAAGTCAATCCTTTAGCTCCTAAGTTAATAGTGTCTATGATAAAATTAACAATTGGTTTTTTTGATAGTTCTTTGAGTTTATATAGAGGAATTTTTATCTGAAACTTATCTGCTTTTAAGATTAAAAATTTAATTGGTATTAAAAACTCTTACTTTGTGTAGATTGATGTAAAGACAATAAACTGGTAAGCACTAAAGGCAAAGGCATATGTTAAAGTGAGTGCTTTTGGTTTTTTGAGAGAAAATGCAGGAAATTGGAAAGCATCAGATACCAATAGATTACTGTATGATGTCTTCTAAGCTTTTAATCTTAAAAATAATTCATTGTTTTGGTATGACTATTATTTATCAATAAGGTACTGAGTTCTTTCACACTCAACTCTGGATAATAAGAGGGCCTATTTTCCACTCTTGATGGTGAGAGGGGCCTGACATATCCAGGACAGACTGTCCAAGAATTTCTGGGATTTTCTTTTGACTACCTGGATTCAATCCCAAAGCAGTAGGCTGGCATCTTACCACCTTAGATCTGGCCATCACCAAATGTAACTTGTTTATGTCTTACTAAGATTTTTTTAATCTCTATTTCTTCTTTTAATTCTGCTGTTAGTAGGGTTGTCTTAATTAATTGTTTGTCAAAGTGATAACAGATGTTAGTGGTTTGAGGAAATGCATCCTCAGTTAAGTTTATAAGGTATTAATAACTTGAAGTATTTTGTAAAAATGGCCATAATTATGAATGATGTTTGGAACTGTCATTGAATTTGATATGGGGCCAATTGTGACAGAACTTTAACGAATATCTGTAATAATGTATGTACTGGACGTTATATAATCGTGTCAGATGTACAGTACCAGTGCATGAAAAAGCTTGGGATAATTTAATATTACTTTTTGAAACAAAAAAACAATAAAGTTCGACAAATGTTTTGAAACGTTCACTTCAAAGCAAAGGGTGATCAAAATTAAAGTAATCCTATTCAGAAGACACTAGCTCAAATAAGTAGATTGACACCAAAATTTGTTCACGCTTGATGAGGATGAGGATTAAGATTTGCAAAGAAAAATTTTTGTTTCAGAATTGTCCGCTACAGGGTAATTGGCGCTGCAAGCAAAGAAATGTGATTGCGTAGCCTCGTGAAATGTCGTCGAGATGGTATAATGTTAATAAGTGAAAGCTGCTATTATCAGCTACAGCTACGATGGCTATCGCTTTACTGGAGCATACATTATACTGATTTTCGTAAGATCTTCACAATTAATGTTGCGAGTGCTGTTCGAGAATATCACTGTCGTAAGAACTTACATCACGGACCAATGTGTCCACAGGCTGTCAGGAAAATGGTGATGCGATTTGAGACAACTGGATCCTTGAGTTATACTTGGCAGGGGACGAAAGCCTATTGCTGCAAAAATCATTGAAGACGTGACCACGGCTGTTGTTGAACGGGCAATGGCCCCATTTATCCTGTAATGGACAATTTGGAATATCCTTTTCACGTCCTTTGAATAGCGTGTACACAAATTTTGGTGTCAATAGGCCTATTGGTTGGAGTTAGTCCTCTGAATAGAACGAATAGAGTAGAATTAATTATGAATACCAGATAGCGTATGAAGATTTCAGTTGCTAATTAATGTTTTAAAATATTAATTAAATCACCAGTATTAACTATATTCAAAAACAAAGAATACATCTCTTACAAGTTAATTCAGCGCTTCACCAAAAAATGCCAGACAATTCGGTCCAAAGTAGATAACCTTCACACACACAAGATCGCTTTCAGGTCTTAACCACTATATCTGATTAAACATTGCTATTCTGTGTTATCTCACATGTCAGAGTCACTGGTGTTAAAATAGCCTTAGTTTAATAACAAATACTTTTAAAAACTCCATCGATTTTCTTGGAAAATTCACTAGAAAGTCTCGGAGCCCGTCCGAGATTAGAGCCCGAAAGCTTAAGTTTCATTAATTTCATAGTCGATTCTCCACTGTGTGCATTGACATTTTTTATCAGTGGCGTACTGTCCATGGAAGTGCCGCTTCCCTTGTATTTTCTAAAACATAAATACATATTGTGCGATTATTTCCATATTTTAACGTACTTTGAATTAATTAAAATTAATATTTTATTGTAACAGCATTTTGTATCTTATTACAAATTTATATACTACATGTGAAAAAAAACATGATGAGATTGTTATTGTATTTTCGAATATAAATTCATATGTGGATATTCCCAATGGAAGTATTGTAGAATAGCTTCCACGGCAAAAATATTTGAATAGTGTGAAGCAGCCGGATTACACGCATTCGCTTTACAGAGCACGAACCTCGCGGTTTAGCTGGTGGATGCTACACACCAAAATATCGTATAACGCTTCCAATGATTCTATCCAGGGCCGGCACAGCTTCCCTATCATCAAATACTGATTTTTATGTAGTATTTTTTACAGTTTAGACGAGTAATCAAGTTTACAAAGTATTACCAATTATTATAGTTTGAGGATCGGTACTTGGCATATGAGGATTAGTGTTTGCGCGGCTCAAGAAGTCGGTTATAATACAAAAAAATTAAACTTCTTAGACAATACGTCCACAATGACTAAATTCACATATGTAGTACAGTGAGGTTTACTTGACTATTAAGTAAAAGTTCAGATATTCGAATTTTTGTTAGTAATAAAGGGTTTTAATTTCTCATCCTTCCTTCCTCTTACAATTTTTTAAAAAACAGTGAAGTTCGCTAATTCTATGTGAGAACTGTCTTTTTTATAATCCGTTGTTTATGAAGAATGAAATGTGAAATTGAGGAATTAAAAATTTAATGCATAAGTTTAGTCGGGAATCTCAAAAGAAAATAAAATTTTAATTTGAAATTCTACATTTATTTCTACATTTTATATTTGGAGAGGTCCGCTCGTTCGCCCCATTGGCTTCGCCCACTTGTTCAAAAATTTCGTGACGATTTTAAGCTATTTTATATGTATAGAATAGGTAGGCATATTACAAAAACTCGTGTTTTATTTTCGCAGACTAAAATTTTACGCAAACACTAATTAATTTTATGTAAAGACATGCTTTTTTTAAATTATTATTTTTACTCTTTCCGCTCTGAGAGTGAGCACAAGAGGGCTTGTAAAGTAGGCCCATTATGGATTCGGCCAAGTCTACGATGGAGTGACCGGGTAGTGAGGAACAGGGCCGATATATTCGGATGCACTATCCCCGAAAAATTCTGGGGCTTTTCGACCCGTCCGGATTCGATCCCAGATCTCCTAGAGCAATAGACTGGCGCCTTAACCGCTCTGCCATCAGGAAGTCGTATCAACGTCCTAAGGAACGAACGAGATCTATTTCTAAGGGCGTTCGTTACGTTTTAAACACGTTTAATTATTTTAGAAAATAAAAACACTGTAATATACTTATTTACTGTTACTGAACCCTCCGATAATTCTATTATTTGTTTCGGAGTTCATATTTTCCACATAGACTGCAAAATTAGTTTTTCGTTTATGATCTAAAATCTCACACTGCTAAATAGTTGCGAGGGATCACTTCACTTGTTAGTAAATCGAGATACTTTTTCGAGAGCAAAAATGTTAGTTCTAAAAACCACCAATGAGGGCGTATTATAGCTGTATACAAAACATAACAATAGGTATACAAGTTATCTGTTTAATGTGAGGAAGACAATGGCAGCCATCATGTTTTGTATCATCTGAAAGCGTAAAACAGCGAGTTCAACGGTTACATGCAGTGTGTGCTTTGGAATGTTATGCACATGGCGTGCTATGCTGTCCTTAAGGTCTGACAGCGATGTTATGGGATAGACCAAGTCGTTGAGATAGCCCCAGAATCAAAAATCACATGGATCTCGCAGGCCAATTGTTCAGCTTAAAAAGCGCCCTCTAGTGGTACTTTTTGAAACTAACTTTTTACCTCTAGAAAAAAATTCCCATTATCTCAATAATGTATTCTCAAACTTTCATGACTTTCTGATGAAAATAGTTTTTGCTGTAGCCAGCTGGGAAATGTCAAGTGGGACTCCCTGTATATACAGTATACAGTGCCGTAACTAGGCAAATGAAACGGATATACAAGTAGGCCTACTGTATAGGGCTCTTGACAAAGGTGTCTTAAAATTGGGTATAAAAAAAATCAATATCACGATATATTTTTAATTTCAAATTTTAAACTTTGTCACCAATGGAAGCCGATTTCTATCGTATTTGTTTTTTTTACCGAAAAAAGGGGGAAAAAGTTAGCTACGGCTTTGTATATATGTTACCGCTAAAGCTGGAAATCCGTTAATGTGCGCATTACCTAGCTAATCTGCAGATTAACTAGGGTGATCCGTTAAAGCTGCGAAAATTATTCCATTTCTCAAATTACCTAGGTAATGTTCAGATTATCTAGGTAATCTGCAAATTACCTACTAGGCACTCGGTAAAGTGAAAATAAGATTTTTGCTGGAACAACAGCAACCTTTCTGTACGCTTAAATTAACATAATGTTATTTATTTAATTTTCAATATCTAAAGAATCAAGTTAATACAATCAACAAATTAGTTGATTGAATCAATCATCAATCAATTAAAAAACTTTAATACAAAAATCAAACGGTTTAAAATATTACTACAATTAGGGAAATGAATTTGCAAAACATATGATAAAATTGTACTTACTTATTAGTGCAATCTAAAGATTGGTGACACTTTGAATTACGTAGCAATTGGTTTTTGCGACAAGCACGCCTATTTGTGGTACATTTAGATTTGCAGTCACATTTTCTGAAACCCTGCCCAGTACCAAGGGATTGTTTTATTGCTGTTTGATGTAAAGATATTTCTACAGCAGGGACATCCATCTTCTTTCGTTAAAAAATCTCTCTTTGCAAACACTGAATTCAGATTTTGCATACAATTGTTTTAAAATATCTGTTTTAGTATCAAGTTTATAAAAGCCATCCTCTGTTTTACTAAGAACCACAGCTAAAATTGAACGTGCATCAGTTTTTGCTCTGTCTTCTTCGAGTACTTTAATTCTCACAGCGAAACATTCATCGACGTTTGGGTGCTTTGCATTAGAAACTGATAACATTTTCTTTGCTTGCTTTTCTAAACATTTCTTGGCTTCATCTATTTTCTGATCCATATTCTTTTTACAGATGATGCACAATACATTCTTACCATACCCTTCCTCTTTAGGATCTACTTCACCACAAACTGCGTGAACAAACATATNTAATGTTATAGACTTGTGCTTATTGTAATTTTTGTCAAAGTTGTATTTTGAATATATTTAAATATAAATAGAAAAAAGACATTTATTTATTTATGGGCTGGGCTGGTAATAACTTTTTCCACACAAAAATTTTAGGGCCAGTCCGCCCCTGAACCAGTTTACAATAATAAATTTAGCTTATCTAAAATGCTTACATTTTCCATCACTGATTGGTATATTTACCACCCATACCCTTCCACGTGGTTCTATTGGCAGCAGTCGTAATAGTCGTAAGTCCATCGTAATATACCTATTTATCGTACAGTGACGTTTATTTTATTGCAAAGACATCGTAAAGGAATTACGTCGTATGCTGGACCAAACACAAAGAAAGGATCCATTATATTTGAATTTTAATTTATACTATTCAAATAATTTGAAATGTATATTTAAATTACTTCTCGATGTTATAATAGTGTTTACTGATTCGATACAGACTTATTAACAATGTCATCGATTAATTTATTATATATTTAATATGATTTTCCTTTGTTCGAGAGCACGTGAAAAGTATTGCTTGTGTAGTAAGTTCATTTGGATTTTGACAGGGCACATATTCTTATGAGCGTTATCTTAAGTTGTTGTTTATAATTGAGTTGATTTATATAAACAGATCTAATTGCAGGAGATTGAAATGTTATTTGTATACAAAATCAATCACCCTTAAATCAGAAAATAAATTGGTTTTTTCAACATGAACTTATTCGATAATACCAATGACTTTATTACATAATCCAATAGTATTCGACTGTTAACTTTTAATGCAGTTATTCTAGTTGCATTCTTTTGTAATATTTTGTAATTTTTTTTCTTTTATGATATCAACATAAGTCCTATGACGTCGAAACTTCGATATGAAAACAATTTGGGTTTAAGTCCATCAAATTAAGAGCGTCACATAATGCATATTTTAAATGCATTTTTAAAAACGCAAATAAAACATGCGTTTATGATTTTTGCTGTATATTCAGCAGATTTGATCATTTTCGGGACTAAATAAGTGTTTTATAAACTTTATAGCTTGTTTGTAAGATTGCAAGTGCTATTTTTTCAAATGAACTACAGTCTGTTTCTGCTGTCTGTATAGTGAATCTTTCTTGAGCATGTACTGTACAGTTTACTTTAGAAATAACACTATGCAATTCAATAATAAATGAGCTCAAAATTAAAATAATTAAATTATAACCGTCTAATTGCATTATTTTAAAATCCCACAAACGAATGGGTTTTGCGTTGCCATGAAAATCTCTCATTTTTTCAAATTCTCAAAATCTTTTGAAATAAATCTTTCAAAAAATTGTTTAAGTATAACGTTTAATTAAATATAAGTAAGATAATTTTTGTGAGTAACATAGTCAAACTTCTGCTTATGTAGTATTGACAGAAAAGATTCCATTATATCGAGTTCGTTCAATCAACAGTAGAGGTAAGACAGCAGAAACGAATGCTGAATTGCTAAGAAAGTATGTTTAAGAGTTTGGATGCAAGACATTTAATTAACCCAGTTATCCTCAATATCCTGTAAACAATTGTAATATATACAGAAATAAATTCAATAGCGATTGATTAGATAGCATAGAAAGTTATAAAATATTATTCAACAAGTAATTTCATTCATAAATGACTTAATTTTGCAACTCCTACATGAAACATTATTCTAATACGTGTTTTATAACGTCATAATTTTCAAATTTGTCGTTTATTGTTGCCCACTTAAAAAGTGTGCTGTAACAGACGTTAGTAAGCTAAGTAGACAGAAGTATAGTACTATACGTACAAATTTTGGTATAGATTACTGATTCTTTTGACATGCTTTAATGCATATTTCAGGCATTTTAACATATAGATAAGGCATTTTTTTGTGAATTTGTATGCGCCTATTGAGATTTTAAACGCTTGTGAAATCAGCCCTTAATATAATATGAGACTAACCACGCACAAAGCTGTTATTTAAAAAAATATTGGATTTTGGAAATTTTCGAGCTTTGATTTTTTAGGAAAAATATTTTGTAATAGGCCTACGTGTAGGTCTTGATTTAATTAGAATTGCGTACTAACGTTTGCCGTGCTTGAACATTTGATTAATCTGGAAAGCAATGGCGTAAATAGAACATTTCGGGATATTTCAGAGACTTAAATTAGTACATAATATGCCTATATATATATATATAAGTTCACTTAACAAAAATATCTATTAAAAATGAATATCTTCAGATAGTTTTGAACGTTGCAGTAAAGTAAAGAATCTCCATCTCCGGAACGACGATGTGGTAGTGTATGACAGCGTTTCTCAACCAAGGGCTATGTGCAACCTTTGGGGCCACAGAAATATGAAGGAAGACACAAACCATCAACTTTGGGAGCCATGTAAACTCTAGGAGGGCCACAGTCAGAATAAAATATTAAAATTATATGAAAACGATTAAACTTCAATAAGTAAATTACAGCAAAACCTCGATTTAACGGACTAATTCGGGCGAAGTGTTTCTTTATATATATTAATAATGAAGATTTTCTGAATTCGTTTGCTAAGAAATTGACAAATTAGTTAGTTTATCTGTTTTTACTTACGTAGATACGTTTTTGTAATTAAAATTAAATATGTATGAGAAGTTTAATTTCATAGAAACGTTTTTTATATGTATTATTACTTACATATGCATCGTAGTTCTGAGATTGTAATAAACAAGTATGAGATTGACATCGAAATAAATAAATAAATCTTTTTGGAAAATATACTTTAATTGTATTTAACTAAACAAATTAATAATGTTCTTTAAAAAATTAAACTTGGCAAAAACAAAAATAATTTTCTATTTATTCGTCTTCGGATGATGATTTATCGAAAGACTCATGTTGTGGCGTAAAGTTATGAGCGAAACTTTTGGATTTGGAAAAAATCTGTTAATTTAATTACGTGTAAAAAACATTTTAAAATTAATAGGATGTTATTACTTAAATATGTGACATGAGACTGGAAATTTTGTGTGTTAAATCGAGGTTTACGGTATTATGAGAAATGTATGTATATATAAATTATTAAAATATTATATTTAAACTAGCTGCAAGGACCCGCTTCGCTGGGTTTTTAAAAAGTAACGATAGTGAAGATTAAATAATTACATTATAGCCAATCTTACCCGTTTTCACAGAATGCTGTAATTTTTGCTTATCCGAAAAAGCCAGATAAGTAAACTTAATTTATTTTTGTTTTTATTATTTCTTATGAAACTACGTTTATTAACGAATAAATTGATATATATGCCTAACAGACTTCTTATGTTATGTTCTCAAAACTTAAAATTATTTGCAATATTCGCACCACAGTAACCGGGATTACCCCATGTGCGTTCATTGTGATTTCTATTATATGTAAGCGTTAAAAATTCTTCCCTGATACCACCTGCAGAAGCTTGAGCTGGAAAATTTAATTTTAATTTGACTGTGGCTGATATTTCCTCAGTATTCATTATACGTACAGTATTAGTATTCATTACAACGCTTTAAATAGTCAATGGATACTTATCCATTACTTAAAAACCTGACTTGATTTAACTTAACTTATCTGCTAAGGGAAGAGCTTTCTGGGAGAACTTTCTATGGGAAACTGTTCTATTTATGTGTTAGACAGATGAAGAAAACACGAAAAACTGCATGCGGCCAGTCCGTTGAGTCAGGGGCGGACTGGCTATGTGGAAGATGTGGAAAATTCCACATGGGCCGTATACAATTTGGGCCGTTTTTCTAAATACGTACAGTACATAATATACCGTTTTGTTAGTTTTATTTCAGAAATTTCATTTGTAGCCCTTGGGTTGGTTTATTTTTGCGTCTTTAAGGNATAGATATAGATATAGATAAAATATAAAAGTAAATTTCATAGGAAATTTTGAACCTAAAATGTTTCATTTATTATCAGATAATATACATACGTTTGTTTCTTGTAAATGAAATCATGTAGAATTTTGCATGTGTACGCAAAGTATGTCATTTTCATTTTTTTTGAAGGATGTATACTATGTATTAAAATATAGCCCTATTGCATATAGATATGTAAAGTTCATATACAGTGAAACTTCAATTTAGCGGCATCATTTGTTCGCTCCTAAAATTGGTGTAAAAACGAGTGTGCAGCTGAATTAAGTATTATAAAAAGAATTATATATATAGCAGTGGTTTCGAATTGTTCCGCCCCGTCAATTTTCGTAACAATCTTATTTTATAAATACTGTCCTTATAATTGATCTAATATATATTTTATTAAATAAAGTATATTGTTCGCCGGGGCTCGACTCTTGTCGAGACGTTTCGGCAGCTAGGGATATGGGATTGGGCTAGAGCCACCATTTTGGTGTCAGAGCGTCCCCTCACTCATTATACATTCAGCTGTGTTAACGTGTGGTTTGTGTTGCTTCTGCTTTGTCCACTGTAAATTTTTAAAATGTGTGCTGAAATTGAAAATCCCACAAGTTGTGAAGGGCGGTCAGTGATTAATTTTTTGTTGGCAAAATCATACACTAATTGAAATTCATTGGAAACTGTGAGGTGTACGGAAACGACGTAATAAGTGAAAAAGAAGTGAGGCAGTAGTGCATTATGTTTAAAAATGGTCGCACTAATATTACTATGAAAAGAGAAATGGCCGGCCGAGCATTTTGACTGATGAACTGGTGATGAAAATCAATGGAAAGATTTGTGAAAACCTCCGCTTCACAAGTACGGAGCTCTCGTTCGAGTTTCCACAAATTTCACGGCGTTTGTTGAATGAGGTTGTAACGTACAGTACAAGCTAGGTAGGCTACCATAAGTTTTATCGGTGTCCATAAGTCGGTGGATACCGACAGTCTTGTCAGATGACCGAATAGCACCATCGTTGGCATTTCTGGAAGCCTACTACAGAGATGGTGATCCACTTCTCGATCGTGTCGTAACTGGGGATGAAACTTGAATAAAAATTGTGAATTGTGAGACAAAAACCATTGTACCATACGTTTTGAATTTGAAGATTGAAAGTTACATGATTTAACATTAACAGTATCGTTTGCAATGCAAAATAGTACATTTGATAACTCACATATACACAATTTATTATGAAAATGGCGTAAGTCCATTTTTTCTTGTGTCAAGAATTTCTGGATACAATTTACATTTTATCGATTTTCCACTACTTATCTCATCTATATTTAATTGGATTATTCATTTGCTCCCAAAAGCTTATAATCGTCTTGATCTTCGTTTGTCGCTGATAACATTGTAACCAGACATTAATTTAAAAAAATAAATAAAAAGGAATTAAAGGAAAAGTGTAAGGATCACACTAAATAAAGTAAATGTCAATTTATTATATGTTTTACTTTAAAAATGAATGTATAAGTACGTACAGTATGTATGTAGTTCATAAGAAATATGATATAATTATTTTGATTTAAAACCCATTTTGTAATATTTAAAAAAAAACGACGGAATTTTTAAATATGTTTGTTTTTTAATTTTTCTTCGAACTACTATTATGGGATCCACAAAAAATATTAAGCTTGAGAAACACTAGTGTACTATTATCTGCTTCCAAATGAGACGGCTCACGAACTTGAGCACAATAATGTTTATTCAACATTTAACACTGTCTGCACAATTAAAATCACGAAACATCACTTGCGGTTTTTAAGGAAATTTTCCCTCAATACAAAATAATTTCTGATTTTCCTAGTTAGTGGCGAGCAATCTGAAGATTATTATTTCTCGAAGTAAACTGCAATTTGTGCAAAGGAGTTTGGTTCACAAAACATAAATAACGTATGCATGTGCATGCGATATTTTCTATTTTCATTTTTTTTTTTTGGCATTTTCATTTTAAAAGAATTTTCGTTATTTATTGTTTGTTCATCAAACTAATAGAATAATCAAAATAAATATCAACTTAAAGCAAAGTACGGTATATGAAAAAATTCATTTAGTTTCAATTACACTAAAAATTAAAACGCCTGAATTAAAATTATTATAAATTTAAACTATTGTACAAAGTTAATATTTTACCAGTTAGTCAGTGATCGGTGAATAAAACCACTGAACACTGGTAATTAGTCTCGGGTTCGCGCCTTATCAACGAGCTGGCCTTACAGAGTTTTCCGGGTTTTCGTTACGTGTCTAACAAGTAACCCCTAAATAAGAGCCCATTTTCCGGAAAGTCCTCACGGAAGGCACTCTCCATTAATAGATCGCCTAGGAAGATGGGGATTTCTTCTCAGGCCTAGATAAAACTTAGAGGCCCATTTTAATTTAGCATTAATTTATAGGGTTTTTACTAAGAAAAAATAATATCTTTAAAAGTACTTTTTATTAATGCATTAATAAAAAGTTCATGCATTTAATTTTACATATGAATTTACAAAATTTTTAAACTTAATTATTTTCTTCCGATGAGAAATAAAGTCTTCTTTAAGTGCATTATGAGTTAGTCTAGGTCCATAATAAGGATGGTCAAGTGAGGAGATATAGAACCTGTCATTATGATCAAACATATATAAAACTTTTTGAAGATGCAATCTTAACTGAATTCAGATATTTCAGAATGGGAGGCTTCTGCCTCAATCATTTCTAGTATACAGCAGTCTTTAATTAGGCTAATATTTTATATATCCACACATTAACGCCTTTCTTATAAACACTAGTGTTTCTGCAGAAGCAGAATTCAGTAATTTCATAACAACGAACGAGCAATTATTTATTGTGACATTAAAAATTGCAGCCCGGCACTGTGAAAAACATATTTTTAATTTATTTCATTCAAAATGTATGCTCACCACCTCAAATTTGTACTGTATTGTTCCTTTCCCCTATATATCATACTTTTCCGTTAGCAATGGAGTCGTGTCAGTCATCTATCTAATTCCTTTCAGAGAAAGTATTTTGAATTGAAATAACGTGACTTCCGCTTTTCGTCCGAAGTTCATATATACGTAGTTAATCAGCGCCTCCTGTCCCCAAGCTTTTAATATCTAGTCTTGAATTTTATTTATCCAACACCATTTTCGAGATTAAGGAAAGAAAGATAAACGGGCGGACAGTGGGAATTTATAAGTCTACAATTTTTTCAAATGGCAGTCCGAAAATACTCATAAAAGAGGCCTTTAATTGCACAGACCTGCTAGAGCTGATGTTTTTTATCTTCTCCGTCGATAAACTTAAGATATTGGTTTTTAAAATCCATTAATTAAGATGTGGCAAATACGTTTTTGGGCTGCAATTTGAAAAAAAAATTACAGATCTATAAATTCCGCCTGTCGTCCGTTCGTCTGTCCTTAATCTCGTGAATAGAGTTAGTTAGATGAAAGACGAGACTAGATATGGAAATTAAAATGGCAAGAGGCCCCGGTTAACTATATACGAATTTCTGATGCAAATCGGAAGTCACGTTATTTCAGTTCAAAAATTTTCCCCTGAAAGGTGTTAGATAGATGACCGACACGACTCTATTGTTAAAGGAAAAGTATGATGTACGGGGCAAGACACTACTAATTTGAGGTGGAGAGCATATATTTTAAATAAAATAAATTTAAAATATGATTAAAAGTTACAACCCGGCATTGTGACGATGTCACAATAAATAATTATTCTTACAATTTACGTTTCCTTTTTCACAGGAAAGAAACCAAGAAATCAGAAACAAAGTAAAAGAAACATTTTCACTTTCTACAAAACTTTTCTATTAGAATAGAAGCGTTTCCAGGTCCAGTCCATAGAATGAATCTAAGTGAGAAATGCAAATGTAAAAATTTACATTTTTCAACCGGATTCATTCTACGTACTTTTTAAAATTAAGTTGTGAAGATATTACAAATTATTTGTTAGTCACATGTAAAATAGCCATTAACAAAAATAATTTAAATCAATCTTATACATACGATACAATTAATTCCAAAATTTACGCAAGATAAATAAATAAAGTACATAACTAAAGTAATGTTTATTTATTTTATAGATCAAATTGATTTTCTTGAATAATCATTAAAATACATTATATATAAGTATATAGCCTGATATATAATAATACAACCAAAAGTATACTAAACAATTAAAGTTAAAATTGTACATAGTGAATTTGATATTATGTTAATTTATTTTTTAAGCTTGAAATTTTGGCTTTCTTCAGTATTTTTTAAAATTTTCTTTATTGATATAGAATTTATTATTGGATGTGGATATGCATATCCACATCCAATTCTATATCAATAAGAGTTCCTTGTGTGATGTAAGTTACTGAAAAAAAGCTAAAATTTTAGGCTTTAACGGAAACGATCGATTAAACCAAGTTATTTTCCGAATAAACCTTAATTCTTGTAAGAACGATTTCATCTTAATTAGTCTATACAAAATTTAGTTAAAAAAGAAAATATTTTAAATCTTGATCAAACTCGTCTAGTGCAGGGGTCGGCAACCTGCGGCTCTTTGGATGTGAAGCTGCGGCTCTTTAGTTCCATAAGCAAATATTATTTATTTTATCAAAAACAGAAACATTTAAAAATCGTTCTGAATCGATTAACGAGGATTAGGCACCGATTCTATCTCTCAGCCACTTGTACTCGCTTTTCACCACACCTCTCCCCCGTGACACGCGTCGTCACTGTCGTCAGTCCGTCGGAAGCTCTCGAATGACGCCGTCGTCGGATGTTTCTATGAGGTTTAATTCGCTTTCGACGCAAGACAATTTGACGTCTTCACCAGTGCTTTGGCTATGACGTATAGTTTGTTGTTTCGAGTAAAAGAGTTAGAAGCGAATTATCTTCTCAAAGTTATGTAAAAATTTTGTGGCTCTTTAAAAACTTTGAAATTTTGTAAATTGTAAATTTTGGCTCTTCCGACTCAAAAGGTTGCCGACCCCTGGTCTAGTGCAATGTTTCCGTCTATACTTTGTATATACAAAAGTACAGTATATACAAGCTCACATGAAAAGATTCAAACTTTAAGAAAACATAAATTTTGAATCTTTACATATGAACTTGTTATGTGCTTAAATATAAAATGTTTTATCTTAATTATTATTATAGAACATGTTATATATAAATCCAAAACTAACAATAATAAATATATAAAAAGTTGTGTGCTTTATTGTTTGTTTTTTAATTTTTCTTCGAACTACTATTATGGGATCCACAAAAAATATTAAGCTTGAGAAACACTAGTGTACTATTATCTGCTTCCAAATGAGACGGCTCACGAACTTGAGCACAATAATGTTTATTCAACATTTAACACTGTCTGCACAATTAAAATCACGAAACATCACTTGCGGTTTTTAAGGAAATTTTCCCTCAATACAAAATAATTTCTGATTTTCCTAGTTAGTGGCGAGCAATCTGAAGATTATTATTTCTCGAAGTAAACTGCAATTTGTGCAAAGGAGTTTGGTTCACAAAACATAAATAACGTATGCATGTGCATGCGATATTTTCTATTTTCATTTTTTTTTTGGCATTTTCATTTTAAAAGAATTTTCGTTATTTATTGTTTGTTCATCAAACTAATAGAATAATCAAAATAAATATCNAATAAATATATATTATTATTATTATGCAGGCCTATTTAATAATATTTAAATATGAGTTCTTAAGGTTTTCAATAATTTAATTAATGAAAGATTAAAAGTTTTCCTATCAGCATTATTCGAATACATGACTACTATATACAATATATTTTATATGTATCTACATAGACCTAAACAGGCTTTACTTAAAAATCAGTCTTGTATATCTTATTTCTCTGACTTTAAATTATCTCGAAACAAAAATATTTAATAAATAGCTTGACGTCAACAGTTTTATTATATTTAGTTTTCCACTTAATACAGAGCTAATAGTTTGTGTAATTGGCCGAAATATGGATAGCCTAACACATTGTGCGATCGATTTTACTTTCAGTGTAATATACCTTATGTATATGTAATATACCTATGTACAGGACTATATACGACTCCTGTATATGAGGAAATTACTAGTAAAAATAGTTGAATTTAGTATTATATAATTTATATTGAAAAAATGTCGATAGTTTCATTAATACTGTATATATTTTGTTTACTAAGTTCTTACAACCATATAACTACAACTACTCACATATATTATATATAAATTACCTGCTTATGTATTAAATATTTGTCATGTTCTTTTGACGAGATGTATTAATTTTCAGTGGTTCAATACTACAAACTAGAATGGAAGTTATAAACATTTCTGTCTTAAATTCTTCTTTTATGCATATTTAATTGCTAAATTAACTCATAAAGACTATATTCTTACTTTCATTATTTAAATTTGATATCGGTAAAAAAATATAAATTATGAAGTCAAATAGTAGAATAAAAGAATAAAGCAAAATATATAGTAATGTATGTACGAATATACTGTATATATATGGAAATATATAATACAGTAGAATCTGCTTATTGTAATCACATTGAAACTAATCTGTACTAATAACAAGAATCGATTAATATAAATAAAGCGAAACTCAAATTAGCGGAAATTCTAATTTTATCGACTCCCTCATTAAAAGGATGTGTTAAAACAATTAAGAATTGTATGAATAGGTGTGTTTGTTTATGTGTGTATGGGTGTGTGTGCTTATGTCTGTCTGTGCGTGTTGTTTGATTGGAGTAACAATTTTACATAAAATGCATGTTTATTTTAAAAAAGTAAAACTGTTCTAAAACAACTTTACTTTTTAAAACATAAACATGCGTCTTATGTAAAATTATTACAGTTTTGCGTAATCATGATAGAGCAATATCATGAATATACAAGTCTCCAGAACAATTAGTCTGTGTCTATCAAAACGCTATAATCATACATTGTAATCATACATTTTGAGATGTTAATTTTTATCGATAAAAGTACTTTGCAAATAAACAACGCGTTAATGTAGTTACAAAAGACAAACGTATAATGTAAAAAATAATATGGAGTTTATCTAAATGAGCTATAACTGAAGATGAAATGGATTAAATCAACACATAATAAGACCTATCGTGCTTATTAAAGTAAGTATTAAGCTATTTTGTGACTAATTTTTTTTCAAATATAAAATAAATATTTTTTAACGGAAAATAATTCTCTGAATAGATATGCCATGTTCATTACTTGTTATTTGAATTAAAGACTTTAATTATAAATATACTTAAAATATAAAAAAAAATTATCAGAATCATTACAATTCACAAACAAAATAACATAAATATTATATTAATATAGTGGTCAACCTCCCTGTTTGTCCGGGACAGTCCCTTATTTCTCTTGTTTTTAACCCCCCCCCAAAGGCCAAAATAGAATAAAGTTTTAAATGTAGTTCCATTTTATAATTCTTATAATGAAATATAATCAATTTACAGGTCAATACATAAATAATTTTTTAAAAAGTAATCTAATTTAGTCATTAAGTAATTTAGTCTTTAGTAAAACGGATCTAAAAATACTGTAGTCATTTTTAGATCCGTTTTACACTCGGCCTTAAAAGTTGTCTCAGTTTCGGCGATAAACAATATGGTCACTCTATATTAATAATATATTATTAATTACATTGACTATGTAATACATCATATAATCATATTTTCGAAAGATAAAATAAGTATTATTTTATTAGACCTATATATTTGATTTTACATTTGAAAGTTTGATTATACATTACATAACATATAATTAAACTTATCAGGACTACTTTAAATAAATAAAGTAATAAAATTTAAGAAATTAGGAATAATTGATATCACAAAATTTAACATTATCATCAGAGAATAGTCACTTTTGCAATAACAATCGGAAAGTAATACGTAGGCCTACATATTCAATATATAGGCCTACATTAATAATAATAATAANTAGCCTAACACATTGTGCGATCGATTTTACTTTCAGTGTAATATACCTTATGTATATGTAATATACCTATGTACAGGACTATATACGACTCCTGTATATGAGGAAATTACTAGTAAAAATAGTTGAATTTAGTATTATATAATTTATATTGAAAAAATGTCGATAGTTTCATTAATACTGTATATATTTTGTTTACTAAGTTCTTACAACCATATAACTACAACTACTCACATATATTATATATAAATTACCTGCTTATGTATTAAATATTTGTCATGTTCTTTTGACGAGATGTATTAATTTTCAGTGGTTCAATACTACAAACTAGAATGGAAGTTATAAACATTTCTGTCTTAAATTCTTCTTTAGTAAAATTTCTAAAATTGAACTTTTTCAAATATATTTTGTTACCGTGTAAATATTGTCTCAATATGAGACGATATTTACACCGTCTACACAAATACTGTAGATGAAAATCATTTGCTGTTATGATGTATTTTTGTTAAAATAAAAGCTCATCAAATGTTATTTAACTTTAATATGAAGCAAGAATTTTTTGAAGAAATTTTTCGATTTTTCTATTACATTTGATATTTTTCTTATACAAAACTTAATATAATTATATAATGAAATGACTACATTTTAACCTGTATTTGCTGACTGTAGGGCACAATAAACGTATACGCAACTTTTTAAAAAATCTTTTCAAAATATCCTAACAATTTATTACTGTATATTGTGTGAACTGTAGATTATTATTATTCCACACCTTAATATTTAAACGCCCATTCTCGTACAAAGGGCAATAAGTCTATTTCGCACAAACCGATAACGTAAAACAGGTTTTGACTGTGTTTTTACCTTATTGTTATTGATATTATTTGACTTATCTATATGATTCTGCTATGAGAAGGCAATACAGCTGACAAAAAAGGAAAATCACGTCTAAGTGTTGAATAGTATACAGTAGTATAAAAATACAATAGAACACTGCTTAAGAATTCCTGTTTTTATTGCTGGTATAAATTATCCGTTAGGATTTAAAAACTGTCTCAATATAGTATTATATAATTTAAATTCGATTACCATAAATTTAATTTTAATTAAATGATACTAAACTTATAGAAAAGCAAAGTATGTATTATGGTTCGTTTAACGATAGTTTTCCGGAAAATTAAGTCATAAAAGCGAAATCTGATTTATTTATATCTTGACTTTTACCTAAAAAATATATAATTTAATTATCTTCAAATAATTCTCAACGATTTTAACAAACCCGTTTTTTAAGGAACGATTTAACAAACGGAAATGAAATTATATTACATGTCTACCTTTTTCTTTCGATTATTATTATTTTTTTAAATAATCCGATTGAAATTATAATCACTCTTGAGAAATACGTAATTATTGATCTTAAATAAATATAAATTTAAAATTTTCACTTTATTTCTATAAAAAAAAAACCCGTGTCATTTGGTCATGACCATTTTTAGATTTTTCTTAGAACAAACTAGTTTGATTATTTTACAACTGATGAGATAGAATAGCATAAAATTAAATTTATATATATTTCTAGAAACGGCTTAATACAATTTTTAGAAATAAAATTACATTTAATCTATTTTTTTCTAATATGCAGTACATTATTTGTCTAATAAATTATATATAATTTAAATATTTTAGCGTGTTTACTATGTTGTTAGTACTTGTAGTTATTTTCGATATATGTAATACAAGTATTAATGAGCTAAATTAGGTTCTGCAAAGCAGAATAGATGTTTAACAGGTTTTTCAGCTTTTGTCGATTTGCATTATCAGCCTCAATTTGTCCGTTATGAGTGGGCCTGATCCAAAATAAGAAAATCAACATTAATCAGATAAGAGCAATTTCCTGATCTGATTCATGAAAAGTCAGAAATGTTTTAACTCGTGTTTTTTCTTTGCGACAGAAGATTTACAGTCCAGTAGTAAGATAAATCATAGACTACGGAACCAAACTTTTTTTGGGGGAGCCATCGCTGGTTTTAAAGTGATATTAAATAAAAAATTATCTATTTATTAAGCTCTGAAATAACCCCTAAATTTTTCCTACATGGAAAACCTAAATAAATATATAACTTGTTTACGCTAAATATAAATTATATACTCTTGTGTTTCTGATTTACATTTTAAGTCTTGATCTTTAATAGGGAGAAAGTGGGTGGACCATGGCCTACTCAATTCGCCCGGTTCCGGAACCCCTGCAGTAAAAGATATCAGTTTAAATTCTGAGCAGAACAAACTGAATTTTATTTAAAATAAATATTTTTAATTCATAAATTTTCATCATAACCTAATCATAATTTATTTGTGAGACAACTATATGCAGTCAAATTTACCAAAGGTGATGAAATCCAAGGAGCAATTTTCTCTTATGATAATTAATTCTAATGTGCATATTTTTAATTAAAAGCAGCTTATTTTTATTTGAATTCGTTTAAAATTCTAATAAGATTAAATTTAAATCTATTTATTTTAAGTTGATATAAATAATATTAAAATAAATTCGTTAAAATGTGAAAAATAACACCCTTGCTACTAATTTAAATTTTTAGTTATTAACTATTTAACGCGAACTAATTGATATTGAAAAAATTAATTATATTAGTTTATAATAAGCAGGTTAGATATAAATTTTTAGGTAATTCTGACTTGTATTTATCTAAAGTAAAGTAAAACCTCACTTATGTGACACATCTTCGGGTGTACAATTTCAGGTCCCATAGGTGAGATGATCACCTAAGTAGAGTTATGAAAAAAATTGACATACAGAACTATAATTAGAATACTATATTAAATCCTGCTAAAAGTTTAATACAGATTATAAAAGTAAACAAAATCTAAAATTAATTAATTAATAAAAAATTCACATAATACTGTATCCTTTGCAGTATACAGTAATTAGAGAGGTTGAGGCGCACGTTTTAAACGTGTAAACGTGTACGTGTGACGTTCGGCGCCGCTTTCCCGTAAGCCTAAAAGTTTGACAATGGTGTTTGGATAGTCGGTGGAATCACGCTCGACATTCCAAACACCATCGTCAAACTTTTAGGCTTACGGGAAAGCGGCGACGAACGTCACACGTACACGTTTAAAACGTGCGCCTCAACCTCTCTATTCGTTCTTTCAGTTACTGTATTTTAACAGGAAGATTCAGAAAAATATTATTAAAAGTGTTAATAATTAAATTGACTGTTACATCGAGAATTTTTCTTTGTTGAGTATTGTAAATGACGTATCAGTGACAAAGACTGATTATCGCTGATTGGGCTGCAATTTAAAAAATTGTAGACCTAGAAATTTCCACTGTCATCCGTCTGCCTGTCTTTCCTTAATCTCGAGAACAGAGTTAGACAGTTGAAAGACGAAATCAGATTTGGAAACCTTGAGACAGGAGGCCCCGATTAACTATATAAAAACATCTAATGCAAACCGGAAGTCATGTTATTTCAATTCAAAATTTTCCCCTAAAAGATATTAGATAAGATGACCGGCACGACTCTGTTGTTAAAGAAAAAGTATGATGTACTGGGGCAAGCCACCACTAATTTAAGGTGAAGAGAATATATTTTAAATTAAATTAATTAAAAATATGATTTAAAATTGCAGCCCAGCGTTGTGACGATTTGATATTAAATAATTGCTCGTTTACAGTTATATTTTTATAAAATACAATAAGATTTTGTATAAAATTACATAATTGTCTTTTTCTTACTAAATTCTGAAGATAAATGTAATTTATCCAGTATCAATAAAGATTAAGCCTATTTATTTGAATGTCATCTGTGGGAGGAAACTCAAAACTGTTCCAAAGCTTTAGCAACAGAGCTCAATTCCATTTAAAGTGCTTTAAACAAAAAGTTGAGTTTTCCTATTCTGTTGGCCAAATAAATAGGAATAAATATAACTTTAAAACACTCCTATTTTGGCCATTTAATTGAAATACCATTTAAGTGAGGTGGCCAGTGGCCACCAAGATGGAGTTTGATTTATATTAAAGTTTATGCAATTTTAAAGGGAAATTTCAATCAAGCCACAAAGCGCGGGTTTACTGTATTTCAAAAGAAGACAAATAAATTTGTTTAAAGATAAACTTAAAAGGAATATAGATCTAATTTTAATCATAAGTTTCAGCAACATCTAAAATTTAAGCTAATTTTATTTTATTAATAATTTTTATTATTATTTACACTTACTTTCTTAAATGTTTGTAATTATCCACTTCAAATTTTATATATACTTTCAATAGATTGGCCTATTCCAAACTGTGAGTATTTCTATCTTAACCGATTTTAATTTATTGATAAATATTACAATATATATATATATAATTATTATTATTATAATTAGGTTATGTTAATGTGAAATATCGAATTCAGAGAATGTTTCAATTATCAAATAATCAAATAAATAAGAACATAAAGATGAAAACATATTTTTTATTTCTTTACAATTTATGAAACTTGCTTATAATCCTTTTTTGTACAGTTAAAAGGAATAAATTATATAGTTTTATAAATCATTATCTAAATCTCTGTAATTTTATATAGCTGTTGGTGAAATTTTATTGACCTATTTCGAATTAAAATAGCATACAGATTCATACTTATAATTTATTTTGTAAATTTTATTTATAATATAGTCTAAATTAAATAAAAACAAACCTTTTTCTTAAATTTAACGATTTAAATAAAGTAATAATAAAAATAATAATAATAAATTTAAAATTATGACAAAGAATTCAAAAAAGAAATTTTGAGATTATGTAATATAATACTCATTATTTCAAATTCTCTAGCACTTATTTCGGCATAAAAAGCAATGCTTATGACCATATAAGAAAATTATCATTACTGCATCCTGATTTCGGAAGCGACCTTCAACATACATTAACTACCAGTGGTGAGCTCGCTCATAGGCTNAGTTAGCGTTGACCCTCCCATAAAAGCTTTTTCCGTAGCTTTTGTACTTAATCATTTTATGTTTAACGAAAACAAAACTTGCTACAGTAAAATAAATTTATCGATAATATATTTTTATTTATCATATTATTTCGCATTGTAACAAGTCTCGCTTCTTATAAGTTTTATCTTTGAACAAAATTATTTGTCATCGTTCCAAAAACCTTTAGGCATTCTACGACTAAAAATGTTGTTTTTCAGTACGAAATATAGAAACAAGCATTCGCAATAATAAAATTAATACAGTTTATAATAATAATTATAATGCTGATACGTCAACTCAACCAATATATACTTTTAAATATTTAACATCAATCACGTTTCATAAACATGAGCAAAACATATTTATAAGTCTAATTCTTTAAAAAAAATTGCGGCAGAATTATGCCAAAACGGATATACAATCATGTTAAACAATTGTATAATAAAATTGTAAGATTTATCTTTTTCTTTTCTTTTTTTTTTATTGGAGTGAAACAGAACTATTTTGGCATTTTATATTTTCATGTAATGTATAAAATAATTTTTAGAAAACTGTAGGCTTCGAAGAATGAATAAATAAATAAATAAAGATTATAATCAGTGAGTACAAGATAGAAAATCCAGCAACAAGTTGCTTAACTTTCTCGGCAACATGTAGTGGCGCCATCTATTATCATAATTTAATTTTAAAAACTTTTTATATTTTTAACTATTATAAAATGGCAAAAAGCTTAATTTTGAGGGTAGGGATGAGTTTTATAAAAAAAAATTGTAAATGCTAGTAACGAGTAATAACGAAAATCGTCATTAACTCCGACTCTACTGGAGATACACACGATCCCCATTATGTCCCCACCCCTCGACCTTTAACCACCAAAATTCAATAGCATCAATCCTCTAATACACAAACCTCTCTGCAAAATTTCAGAAATTTTTGACAAAAAACACAGGAGTTATTAAGTTTCAAACAGGGTGAACAAAATCGTGCCCCCACACATACATACACACTAACGTCTATACATACAGAAGAAACCCCCAAATTTTTTTGCATTTCTCGACGTTTTAAGGTGTTCTGAGTCCAAAAATGAAAAATTCTTTGAGGGTCATCTTTTCACCGATCGCCATACTTTCCCTCTGTTATGTATAACAGCCGGGATTTAAAAATTATTTCCGTGGCAATTATTTGGATAAAACTGGTTTTCTGCAGTCGTGACTCCGAGGAAAAAGATAAAAGGTAATGATAATTCTAAATACTTATGTATTTAAATTTATAATTTTATGAAGGATGAATTTTATTAAAATAACATTAATGAAGAAAACGAATTAAGTGTCAGATCTCTCCAGGCCATCGAATTAGAGAATTAATAATAACTGAACACCTTTTCAGCAATAAGTCGGATATAGTTTTTAAAATAAAACTTTTAAATTTAAATTTTAATAAGACTATTAAATAAATAAGATTAAGCAAATTATAATAAGCAAAGATAATAGCATTAGTCAGAAAAATTTAGATTTTTATCAGAAAATTAACTTATAAACTCACTGAGACGCAAATTTTCAATTGAGTTTTTAAAAATTATATAGTAACAAACTGAAAATAAAAATTAATTTCGTCTCTTTCGACAGTGATTCGCGCATTATAAATCATTATAAATAAAGGTAAACATTAATATTTCATTCGAGATTTCATATTAACTTTATTTGCTTATAAGCTCGGTTCATAATACTTTTTCATCGATTTGTTAACGCGAGGTACCACTACTTTAAGGCTGGGTCCGCCCGATTATTGTTTTTCTTCATTACTGATAAGCTAGCTCTAGAACGGATGAGGGATAGGAAGCTTTTTAAATAATCTTAACGTTTAACCGATAAATTTCTTTCAGATTATTAAAATTCGTGAACGATTTTAAAATGATAAATTTCATTTTCTAAAATTCGATTTTTTTATATTTCAATTAATAACTTTTATTTTTAATTTATTTTGAATTTAATAAGAGCATTTGTACGCGTTATAGACAGCTGTAAATGAAACGTGATAATGCATTTTAATATTTCCGAAAAAAAAAATTCATACACGATATAATATTAAATATCGAATTGTTTATAAGAACATTAATGTTTAAAAAAAATCATTGTTAAAACTGTTAAAGTCTTTCTTAATTTCTAAAATAATTAAATAAACGTAAATATTTTAAATGTTTATCATGATTATAAGTACATGAGTCGGGGAGCAGGGGGACAACTATTCTTCAAATTGGGGCAAAAACAGTGNATTAATTTTTAAAAAAAATCATTGTTAAAACTGTTAAAGTCTTTCTTAATTTCTAAAATAATTAAATAAACGTAAATATTTTAAATGTTTATCATGATTATAAGTACATGAGTCGGGGAGCAGGGGGACAACTATTCTTCAAATTGGGGCAAAAACAGTGGAGAAAATTCGGGAAAAGCAAGAACAAACAAACAAGCAAACAAAAAGAAAGAAATTAGCGAGAGAAAGCAAAAAGGCTAACAAATTAAAAATTGTCACTTGAGTTTTTATTTGAATAAAATTTCGAGAAAATTAAAACCCCCTCTGCCTGCCTTAACCAAAACGTTTCCACACGCCCATAATCGTGATTAATTATATTTTGCAAATGTAGATTTGTGGCGTAGTAAGATAAAATACGTTTTAAGATTGTAAAATTAATAAAACTTACCTTAAATATTTCGTATTTTCCACCACACGAACACGGATAAAAATACATTTCCAAATCTTCGTCGTATGTAAAATCTTCAATATTTAATTCTTCTCTACATTCGGCCATTTCGGAAAGTTATTTGTTGTTCTACTAAATTTGGTCAGTAGGATGATATGTTAATATAGATACAAAGGAAAGTCGATAGTAATTGTTATTGGAGAAAGTGATAGACTCTTTACTGTTGACGTAAAATTGCTTAGCAACACACGAAATGCGAATAAATGTATATTTAAAAAGTGTTCTGTTTGCGTAACAAAATAGAACTGTTGCTTTCCCTCCTTTCGAAAATTCATAAAATTATTTATTAGACTTCGTATTCAATAAAAGATTCGATATATTTTAATTCCTTTTCTTTTGATAACTGCATAGTTTCGTGCTAAATGTAGAATTTAATTGTTAATTCTAGATGAGGGATATCGAACGTAACTATTAATGCGAAAAATACAATTGAATTGCGTGATATTTCTGCTCGAAATGACTTAGAGACTATCACAGAATTGTCCTAAAATCGTAAGAAATATTACTATTAAAAAATGGTTGCATCCAGTCGATCAATTAAATCCATAAAGTCAAAACATCAACAGTACTCTTTTGTTGTGATTTGGTTTTGCTACCAAGAATTATCTTTGTAAAAGTAAAATCAATTTTATTGCCAATATAACTTGATTAAATTTAAATTTATCGATTTATGTTTTCTAATAAATTAAATTTTATACAAAACAGCTCTTTTAAAAATAAAATTAATATAATTCCTCTGTAATATAAATATATTGGAAAATTAAGGAAATTCGGAAGACTGAAAGAGATTAGATAAAAATAAATAAAGAGGATTCGGCGAATAGAATAAGAATTGTATCAGAAACGTATTGCTGATTGAATTGCAATGTTCTCTCGAATATCATCTTCGCTGTGTTTAATACATGTTAATGTTACGTTTTTCCGTAACATTCCCGGTTACGTTTACTTTACAGTAAACGTAACCGGAGGACTGAGGCCATGGCCCGCCCACTTTTTCCTCTTTTAAAAATCAAAGCTTAAAATAAAATATAAATCAGAAACACATACGTACTGTATATATTAATATATATAGCATAAACAAGTTATATATATATAGGTTCTGCACGTGGGAATAAATGTAGAAGTTGTTTCAGAGCTTAATAAATATATACATTTAATTTAATATCGTTTTTAAGTTAGCGTTGACCCTCCCATAAAAGCTTTTTCCGTAGCTTTTGTACTTAATCATTTTATGTTTAACGAAAACAAAACTTGCTACAGTAAAATAAATTTATCGATAATATATTTTTATTTATCATATTATTTCGCATGGTAGTCGTTAAATGAGTAGGTTAGTTTATAGGTTTTTTTTCCAATTAGGTTTTCTAGTTTATATTATATTGTCAAAATGTTGATTTATATATTCTATGATAAATAAAAATAATTTTTCAAATGTCACGTAAGTTTATTTATTTTATTGGAGAAGCTATTGGAAATAAAATCTAGTATGGCGAACTGAAATACTTTAATTTGTAAATTGTTAAAATTATAAAAATAATTTTAATGTTTTTATTGGATTATCAAACTCAAGGTCATGTGAAATATAAAATTTCAGTGTTTTTCGAGTATTAGAGCTTTATCAATATATTATTTTAAGCTAACTTTTAGCATATTTCAAAAAAATTTATATCTAATGTAATTAAAAAAAATAATTACCATACATTTAATTTAAAGACCAGTTTACTATTTAATGTCAGGTAGGACGATAGAGACGAAACATGAGTGTAGACAGAAAAAAATGAATAATGGACGAAATCGTTGTATGAAGGTCATAAGAATGTGAATACAGTAATTCGTTTAAGGTAGAAGCCTCATTAGTGATTATAATAAACTGCCAATAACAAAAATAAAAGAATTATTAAGACAAACTGGTCTTAAGCAAGTTATTAATTTATATTAGAAGACAATAGCGTAGACAATTGTAAATTATACTTATTTACTTAACAAAATCTTATATAATATTAATATATATAAAATTATGAATTATTAAATATACCAGTATTTCAACAATAGCCTATACTTCGATTAAAAATTTGATTTTGTTATGCTTTTTTAAGCAAAGACATACATAAAATGATTTTCTACCGCTAAATTAGTTTATATTATTGCTTAATGTATAGAAATAATGCATAAAATTTATAGTGCCACAATATTTTTACGTTATACATTATTTATCTTTAATTTATTTTTCTGTCGATAAAGCTATTTACTTAATTTGCATTGCAAATAAGCTTTAATTTATCTTAAATTAAATCACGAAAACTTTAATGTAGAAGTCTACGTTGGTCATATTTTTATGCCTTTGAAAATTCGCAAGCCTATTCATTTTATGTTTTAAAAAATGGGAATGTAAAAGGTAAATAATAAATATTTAAAAAATTATTAAAAATTAAAAAAAGTATAAATATGTAGCAATATAAATTTTCAATACAACCCAGTGCGATTTATCTTTAAATGGTAAACGTTATTCTTATATCTAAACATTTTATGTATATTAAATAAAGCATTATAGGCATATGATAAAGTTTATAAGTATATAACAAGTAATATGAAAGTGATAATGTAATATAAAATACGTTATGTACTATAATATAAAAGTAATTCGTTATTCTAAAAAGTATAATGTTATAAGTTTGATGTATTGATAAGTGTGATGTTATGTTTAAGTTTGATTAAGCAGAATTATTTTAATGTAGACCAATTAAAGATATTTTAATTTCCAATGTGTTATTTTTGATGAGTTACGAAACAATTGACAAACCAATCAACAAATAATATGTTCTGATGTTAATTATCATTAAAATTCTAGGAATTTCCTTCCATTGGTCTTATCGTAAATTACATTGTTTCTAACTGTAGCATATCGTCGAGACTAAGAACTTCATAAAAGAAATGTTCCNCACCCTTGCTACTAATTTAAATTTTTAGTTATTAACTATTTAACGCGAACTAATTGATATTGAAAAAATTAATTATATTAGTTTATAATAAGCAGGTTAGATATAAATTTTTAGGTAATTCTGACTTGTATTTATCTAAAGTAAAGTAAAACCTCACTTATGTGACACATCTTCGGGTGTACAATTTCAGGTCCCATAGGTGAGATGATCACCTAAGTAGAGTTATGAAAAAAATTGACATACAGAACTATAATTAGAATACTATATTAAATCCTGCTAAAAGTTTAATACAGATTATAAAAGTAAACAAAATCTAAAATTAATTAATTAATAAAAAATTCACATAATACTGTATCCTTTGCAATATACAGTAATTAGAGAGGTTGAGGCGCACGTTTTAAACGTGTAAACGTGTACGTGTGACGTTCGGCGCCGCTTTCCCGTAAGCCTAAAAGTTTGACAATGGTGTTTGGATAGTCGGTGGAATCACGCTCGACATTCCAAACACCATCGTCAAACTTTTAGGCTTACGGGAAAGCGGCGCCGAACGTCACACGTACACGTTTACACGTTTAAAACGTGCGCCTCAACCTCTCTA
>NW_019384444.1:1152600-1240940 GCF_000671375.1 Centruroides sculpturatus | reverse complement strand
GATTAATTATATTTTGCAAATGTAGATTTGTGGCGTAGTAAGATAAAATACGTTTTAAGATTGTAAAATTAATAAAACTTACCTTAAATATTTCGTATTTTCCACCACACGAACACGGATAAAAATACATTTCCAAATCTTCGTCGTATGTAAAATCTTCAATATTTAATTCTTCTCTACATTCGGCCATTTCGGAAAGTTATTTGTTGTTCTACTAAATTTGGTCAGTAGGATGATATGTTAATATAGATACAAAGGAAAGTCGATAGTAATTGTTATTGGAGAAAGTGATAGACTCTTTACTGTTGACGTAAAATTGCTTAGCAACACACGAAATGCGAATAAATGTATATTTAAAAAGTGTTCTGTTTGCGTAACAAAATAGAACTGTTGCTTTCCCTCCTTTCGAAAATTCATAAAATTATTTATTAGACTTCGTATTCAATAAAAGATTCGATATATTTTAATTCCTTTTCTTTTGATAACTGCATAGTTTCGTGCTAAATGTAGAATTTAATTGTTAATTCTAGATGAGGGATATCGAACGTAACTATTAATGCGAAAAATACAATTGAATTGCGTGATATTTCTGCTCGAAATGACTTAGAGACTATCACAGAATTGTCCTAAAATCGTAAGAAATATTACTATTAAAAAATGGTTGCATCCAGTCGATCAATTAAATCCATAAAGTCAAAACATCAACAGTACTCTTTTGTTGTGATTTGGTTTTGCTACCAAGAATTATCTTTGTAAAAGTAAAATCAATTTTATTGCCAATATAACTTGATTAAATTTAAATTTATCGATTTATGTTTTCTAATAAATTAAATTTTATACAAAACAGCTCTTTTAAAAATAAAATTAATATAATTCCTCTGTAATATAAATATATTGGAAAATTAAGGAAATTCGGAAGACTGAAAGAGATTAGATAAAAATAAATAAAGAGGATTCGGCGAATAGAATAAGAATTGTATCAGAAACGTATTGCTGATTGAATTGCAATGTTCTCTCGAATATCATCTTCGCTGTGTTTAATACATGTTAATGTTACGTTTTTCCGTAACATTCCCGGTTACGTTTACTTTACAGTAAACGTAACCGGAGGACTGAGGCCATGGCCCGCCCACTTTTTCCTCTTTTAAAAATCAAAGCTTAAAATAAAATATAAATCAGAAACACATACGTACTGTATATATTAATATATATAGCATAAACAAGTTATATATATATAGGTTCTGCACGTGGGAATAAATGTAGAAGTTGTTTCAGAGCTTAATAAATATATACATTTAATTTAATATCGTTTTTAAGTTAGCGTTGACCCTCCCATAAAAGCTTTTTCCGTAGCTTTTGTACTTAATCATTTTATGTTTAACGAAAACAAAACTTGCTACAGTAAAATAAATTTATCGATAATATATTTTTATTTATCATATTATTTCGCATGGTAGTCGTTAAATGAGTAGGTTAGTTTATAGGTTTTTTTTCCAATTAGGTTTTCTAGTTTATATTATATTGTCAAAATGTTGATTTATATATTCTATGATAAATAAAAATAATTTTTCAAATGTCACGTAAGTTTATTTATTTTATTGGAGAAGCTATTGGAAATAAAATCTAGTATGGCGAACTGAAATACTTTAATTTGTAAATTGTTAAAATTATAAAAATAATTTTAATGTTTTTATTGGATTATCAAACTCAAGGTCATGTGAAATATAAAATTTCAGTGTTTTTCGAGTATTAGAGCTTTATCAATATATTATTTTAAGCTAACTTTTAGCATATTTCAAAAAAATTTATATCTAATGTAATTAAAAAAAATAATTACCATACATTTAATTTAAAGACCAGTTTACTATTTAATGTCAGGTAGGACGATAGAGACGAAACATGAGTGTAGACAGAAAAAAATGAATAATGGACGAAATCGTTGTATGAAGGTCATAAGAATGTGAATACAGTAATTCGTTTAAGGTAGAAGCCTCATTAGTGATTATAATAAACTGCCAATAACAAAAATAAAAGAATTATTAAGACAAACTGGTCTTAAGCAAGTTATTAATTTATATTAGAAGACAATAGCGTAGACAATTGTAAATTATACTTATTTACTTAACAAAATCTTATATAATATTAATATATATAAAATTATGAATTATTAAATATACCAGTATTTCAACAATAGCCTATACTTCGATTAAAAATTTGATTTTGTTATGCTTTTTTAAGCAAAGACATACATAAAATGATTTTCTACCGCTAAATTAGTTTATATTATTGCTTAATGTATAGAAATAATGCATAAAATTTATAGTGCCACAATATTTTTACGTTATACATTATTTATCTTTAATTTATTTTTCTGTCGATAAAGCTATTTACTTAATTTGCATTGCAAATAAGCTTTAATTTATCTTAAATTAAATCACGAAAACTTTAATGTAGAAGTCTACGTTGGTCATATTTTTATGCCTTTGAAAATTCGCAAGCCTATTCATTTTATGTTTTAAAAAATGGGAATGTAAAAGGTAAATAATAAATATTTAAAAAATTATTAAAAATTAAAAAAAGTATAAATATGTATATACTTAATATAACTTATGAATTGTGATCAAATTTAACATTTTAAATCACTTTTTTATAACGACTAATTTAGTTTCAATTTGATATCAATATGTTATAATAGAAAGATTTATTAATTCTAAAATATTTTAACAAACTTAACCTTGCTCTTAATTTAGTATAGAACATTGTGATACTCTTTTCCTACTGTTCTTCCAAATTTTACGAATTTCATGCTAAATTTGGATAATATACTAAATAATTTGCCCAGGCCTTTAATGTAGAGATATAAAGTTACAAGTATTACTTACAGACAAAGGGTTTTAACTATCTGAATACAAGAATAGTAAAGTTCTGACAATTATCAGTTATCATATAAAAATTTTTAATCAGGCTTTACAGAAATCCTTTATAGGTAAGCTTAAGTAATTCGTAAAATATGATTTTTAATAAATATGAATGTGATAAAAATTGAAAATTGTTATGCATTTATAAGGCTATGAATGAAAATTTGTAATAAATTAATCATATAGTTTTTTAAATAAAATTAAATTTATTATATTCACCAAAAAAAAAAAAATGCTTATTTCTGTCTAAAGAATTGTTATTATTTTTCACAATTATTGTGTTAAGAATTAATTATACTTTCTGTGTTTACTATATATTTTTAATTCATTACTTTCAATTGTGTAGCAATCTTGTTTACGTTTACAATTGGCATTATTCCAATGATGTTTGTTAAATATTACAATTTAAAGCCATAGCAACAATTTCATATTACAGATTTACTACATAAAAATTGTAATCGAATAAAAATAAAGAAATAAATATTTGAATGAAAACGAAACTATACAAAGAGAAAAATTATTCGGATTAAATAAAAGAGTGCAGAAGAACAAAAAATAAATACTAGAAAACCATTCTTACTAAAACATTAAAATATATATTTATAAATAAAAAGTATAAATATGTAGCAATATAAATTTTCAATACAACCCAGTGCGATTTATCTTTAAATGGTAAACGTTATTCTTATATCTAAACATTTTATGTATATTAAATAAAGCATTATAGGCATATGATAAAGTTTATAAGTATATAACAAGTAATATGAAAGTGATAATGTAATATAAAATACGTTATGTACTATAATATAAAAGTAATTCGTTATTCTAAAAAGTATAATGTTATAAGTTTGATGTATTGATAAGTGTGATGTTATGTTTAAGTTTGATTAAGCAGAATTATTTTAATGTAGACCAATTAAAGATATTTTAATTTCCAATGTGTTATTTTTGATGAGTTACGAAACAATTGACAAACCAATCAACAAATAATATGTTCTGATGTTAATTATCATTAAAATTCTAGGAATTTCCTTCCATTGGTCTTATCGTAAATTACATTGTTTCTAACTGTAGCATATCGTCGAGACTAAGAACTTCATAAAAGAAATGTTCCATATAAAAAGATTTCAAAAGTAATAATATTGCTTTTAATAATTCGAATGAAAACTCATTTTGTTGGCTGTTGAAACGTTTTTTTCTTTTGATGAAATATATCGATCCTATATTTCTACTCCATCTAAAAACATAATGCTTTTAGGATATGACAAAGAAAAGGTCCATTCTATTATTTTTTTGTACAAATAAAATTCAATTAAAATCGTTGTTTAAATGAAGAGAAATGCCATAATATACGAAGAAAGATGACTGCAGTGATCGATCGAGCAATGTAATGTTCATTTTTTTTAAACTGAACCTAAAAATTATCCACGCAATAGGACAGTGTATTCTGATGATAAAATAACTATCCAAATGCCCTATGCATTTCGATTTTTTTTATTTTTTGGTTTTGATTTTTTAATTTTAAGAGTATTTTAAAATAGTACAGCAGAGCGTCGTTTATCCGAATCAATTGGGGACTGGGGTTGTTCGGATAACTTATTTTTCGGATAACCGATTATGTACGAAAAAATATATTAATTTATCCCGTGTTGAAAATTTTCTCCGTTGCGTGTCGCTTCGCGTTAAATTTTCGTCGATGTTAAGCCTAACGAAGACTATTGTATCGTTAAAAATTATTTTTTTATTTTGTACAAACGAAATAAATATATTGAAAAATATAAAAACAATAAAAAAAATTATACTTCAGAAGTTAATTTAGTATCAAAAACGTAAAATATTTGAGTAGCCGAAGACATAGCCAAAGACTGAAGCGCAACAGCACTGGCGAAAATTTAAATTTGTCGACTGGAATTCCTTCGGATAACCGACCTTCCGATAAACGACGCTCTACTGTATTGTGGTGTATATTGTATAATTATGTTAAATTCATTTTATTTTAATTTTATGAAAGAATAGATTTAGATTCTAATAAAATCATTAAAAAAAACACAAAACGAAGTTTCAGATCAAAGCACAAATTTTCTCAGAAGTTTATAAGATCTCTAGTTTTTTAATTTTTTGAAATATTGTTAATATTTATTTAAATCCGAAAAACTTAACAGTAGAATGATGAGTTTGAATAATGAAAATCTCAAAATATAGTAACTTTTAGATTAAATGATGAATTTCTACCGATATTTTAATAATTATTATGGAATCTACGGAATTTATTCCATATAAAAAGTTTTGTAATTATATTCATAACTATGTGTTGTAATAGAAACAATATCTAACTTTAAATATTGCTTCTACTACATATTACTTTTATACTGTATATTACTTCTTTTGAATATTGTTTCTATCCCATTGTATGGAATTATATTTTTTATAAAACAAGAAGTGAATATATTTTAAATATAAAATCGTTACATTTTCTTATGGTTTTTCTTAAGTATATAATATATATTCATTTACTTCAAAAATAGTTTTAATTTTATCAATTTAATACAAATTGAGAAGAATGATTTTTATGAAAGCTTTTGTCAAAATTACTAGTTATTTGTTTTAAAAAATTTTTTGTCTTAATTTCTAAGTCAATATTCAGAAAACATTTTTACGGGCATTTTTTATTTTTTTGACAGAAATTTGGTACGATCCAGATTATTTAAAAAAATATTTTATAGTTCTATTATCTAATGGCAACGTAGCGTGAGACTTGGGCAGATCATTTTCTCTGTTTTATATCATATTTTATTATTTTTGAAATTTTTTTCTCAGCCTACAAAATTTTTCTTGCGTCCCTAGTGTGCATACCATTGTTAAACGTGCTGCATACATGCTTATTTAGAAAAAAAATACAGTAATTACTAAAAATTTCATAATAACGATTAGTAGGTTTTTTAAAAATATATTTTGTTAATATTACATCAAAACTTTCTTCTTTACCGTACAGATTTTAAGACATTTCTGCAATCGACGGATCATTAGAACATTAATTTATTTCTGTTAAGCCAAAATTCCATACTTAATTAAAATAAAACTTATCGTTTACTTTTAAAATATTTTGATAAAATAAAATTCGAATAAAATGAATTTCGTAAAACAAAAATATTTATTTATTTTTCTAATTAAATATGTATTTTTAACATTCTGGCATTATGAACAAGTGCATCTATCCCATATAAAATTCAATCAGATTTCTGAATAAAAACTTAAAATTTCTAATTTATCAGCAATTTAAATGGCGATAAAATTATAATTATAACATATTCTGTATTTCATAAATTTTGTCACAATTCAGCAGTTTTATTTTCATTTAATTGGAACTTGTACTGACTGAGTAAGTATAACTTATGTTAGCTGAGTAAATATACGTATATACTTACGAAAATGCGTTCTAGTTTATTGATATTTAGGCTAAAGCTTTAAATTTAAAATTAGAATATAATCATAAATTTAAATAAAGCCAAGTACAGATTCTTCATTTTTAGATAATTAAAATAAAATCTTGAAATAAAATATAAAAAATATATGAATATCTTTAATGGATTATAACAAGCTAGAAACCATTTCATATAAAATTTATGTAATATAATTACATTCAGAACCATATACTGTAACAGAAATAATATCTAATTCAAAATAATGCTTCTATCAAGTTGTATAGAAATATAAATAGAATTAATAATATAGTTATGAATGATAACAAGATTCTTTGTTTAACAAAAAAAAAAAAAAAAAAACGNGGGTAGTCCACCACTCTAACAAGCATTCACTAGTGATCCTCCACACTCTAACACTAAGGGTATCAGTTCTCAAACAGAACCAATATTCATTGCTTTTTACATACAATGTTTTTAGATAATAAATTGTGATCAATCCTCCTGTCAGATGTAAGGTTATTTCCATTTTTCAGTTACAATAACCAGAAATAAACAGAATCTAGTCATAAGTCAGGGAACAAAGAAATACTCCACCAAAAAGTTTAAATGAAAGATGTCATGGCATTTAAAGTAGGATCTTTGTTGATGTGGATACATTTTGTCCAGATCAACAAAAATTCTGCAGATCAGCTTCCTTGTCATCTTCTGGGACCATTCATTAACTATATTTACAGTTCAAGGGAGGGAGAGGATTGAAAAAATATACATCACTGTACATGATAGAAAAGGTGAAGATCAAGGAATCATCTATGTGGACTTTTCTTATTAGTGCCGCACGAATTTGTTCTTAAAGCCTGCTTACTACTTATGTGAATAAACTATCAATTAGGAAATATTTTTTGAAACATTTCTTCAATATCAAGGTATATGAAATATTGTATGTGTAATTAAACAGGAAAGAGTTTACCAAAAGTACATAATTGTACACATGGAGGGTCAAAAATTGTACATGTAATTAATGGATGGTTCCAGTAGTTTGTCAAGAAACATTTATATTTCTGAAGATGAAAATGTATAATGGTGCAAAAATCAATCAAAGGAATAAATTTTATGAAAAATTTAGATTTAAGAAAATCCAATTAATGCGTCCGTTAGAAACAAAGAAAAAATTCAGTTGCAAACAATCAGTTATCACTTTCAATTTGTCCAATATATAGGCCTATATAAATTCTATAAATAAGAAATGTTAATCTGTATGCATATATTATTTTAAAAATTTAGATTTAAGAAATCCCAATTAATGCGTCCGTTAGAAACAAAGAAAAAATTCAGTTGCAAACAATCAGTTATCACTTTCAATTTGTCCAATAAACGCCATAATTACAAACTATTCGCTATCGTCTACTACACGTGTATGTGTACGTCACGACCACGTGATATTACACGATGCTCAGTCAACCGCAAACTTAGTAGAAAAGAGTTTGTAAAACGCGTACCGTAAAACTTAATTGGGTTTGTTGATATATTAAGATTTAAAAGAAAGAAAAAAGAAGCAGATTAAATTTATAGAGAGAAAAGAATATATTTAAACGTAAGTAAAACTAATTTTATATTACTTTTTTTATTATTTTTACCACTCTGTGTGTTGGCCTACTTTCAAGGACGAACTGACTTATTGCACAGGTGATATCATATCCCAACACCTGTTCATCTTTATGCTCGTCAAATGCTCATTGCTCATATTTTTCCACATTTTATTCATTCCATCAAATACGAAAACTTGTAAAAAATCTCAGGAAACAAATCCAATCTTGAAACGACGAATGATGAGCTCTGTCAGAATGAGACAGGTGCACAGGTGGTTCCAGCACCTTTAAACACCGTGAAACAGGTGAAAATCACTACTTAGAAAGCACCTGCACAACCAGTTCGTTTTTCGTTTCCGCAGTATCCACAGCGAATCTCCAGAAAGTTAAAAAGAAATTTCATTGTAAAAATAATTTCAATGAAAAATCATCTATGTAGTAAAATAGATTAGTTAGAAAATCAAAGTTAGATCATTTTCTTTAAGTACAAGTATATCGCCCGCAGCGAGAAGAAGATCTGACAGAAGTTTAAATGAATGACGTCACAAGGTTGACGGGGAATTTTGAAGATTTTGCATAATTCTTAGTAAGAATTTACATATATTTCTTTTTATCGGTTATCTGATTAAGTTTGAATTATTATTAAAGCAAATTTAAGTATATTTTTATTACAGGTTGATCCAAGAAAAACTTATTTGTCATTTTATAATTAAGCATATGTCATTCCGTTGTAGTTTTCCCTTTCGATCCCGTTTAACAGTATTATTTGCAGGTTTAAAACAGTTTAAAACAACGAAAAACAAGAGCTGCGATGTTAGAAATTATCTCTTAAAATTATTAATAAATTTAGAGTAAGAAATTATAAACTGTTTTAAAACGTTAATCATAGTCGCATTTTGTTATTTTTTTTTAATTAGCACGAAGATCGATTATGGCTGCAATAAAAAACAGGACGACGTATCACTTTTAATTTCGTCCGCATTTTGGTTGATGGGGAGTTTCCTTTCTTCCTCACCCAGACCCTTTGGTTAGAATATATTGCCAGGAAGTTGACACGTTCCAAAGGATGATTCACAAAATTAATGTCAACTTGGGTGGTACTTAGAGAAGAGAGCGAAACTCAAGATACAAAAGGATAAATAAAAAAAAAAAGACTGTGGAAGAATTAACCATTAATCAGTCATATGAACTTTTGCCATTAATCAGTTAAGTGAACTCAGCAATCATTTAAACGACTATTTGATCGCGACAAATTGTATATTGTAAATATTGACTCATTGGCTAATGTTGAAATTATAAAAATAACCGTATCATAAATTTAAAAATATTATTTATTTATTTATAGCAACGTTTATTAACTTTTTCTGAATTTATTTATTTCTTTTTAATTTAAACATGTTGTCGACAGGATTGAAACCAAGTTGAATATGAAGAGTTTTGATATAAAACTACATACAAGATTATCATCGAAAAATAAGAAGCAGGATCAATACATCAATTACTCCAGAATAAAATGCGTATTTCCATTATGATCTTATGTTTTTAACGAAATGATCTTTGGATGATAAAGAACATGGATCCGCATATTGACTTGGAATATATTGTTGATAATAAAGATTACACGCAAAAGTTGGCTAGTGGTAAGTATATTAGTTTATATTTTTTGCACAATTTTCATAGTTAAATAAATTTAACCGCGAAAGGATGTAAAAATGAATTTCCTCTAGCCTTTAACGGTAATTTTGCTTTTGTTGAGCGTGTAATTTACAGCCATCTTATAATTTATTTTAATGTCGAAATTTATATATTTGTTCAGAATTATTTAATCCATCCTTATTACTAGATTCAATTATCTAAAAATTTAATTAAAACTAATAATTGTTGTTAAAATAATTGTTATAAAATTTTAGATTTTTATATTTAAAATTTATGATTTATGGATAAAGGAAGTAAAATGTTACGTCAGAGAGAAAAGGCGGTATATGCTTAAGTTTAATTCTTTAAAAAAATTTACTGTTTTCGCATCAAAGAAAACAAAAGAATTTTTTTTGTGTTAAATCTGACAGATTTCCAACCCGTTGCAAACATCTTCATCGCTTCCACAAAATAGAAGGATAATTACAGTTCCAACTCCTATCTGACCCTGATTTCTAACTGCGTTTTATTGCATAAGCGTTTCCCTTAATAGGTTGCATATAAATGCGCCACCCATATGACAACGCATTCTAACACTCCATGAAAATGTCTCATTTTGCAAAAGCTTAATTGCTGATATCCCTTTCAACGCTACAGCTTCAATTACACGGTATTTAACAGAATGCTATTCTTTAATAAAGAACATTTTTCTTATTTTTTTATCGTTTAAAATTCGAAAATTTCAGATGAGTCATCTTAAAAATATTCCAAATAATTTTTTACTTAGAAATTATTTAATATTTATATAACTTTTATATAACTTGTTTCTTGATTAAACACCCTAGATGCAGTATGCTAAACGAATAAGGACAGCTTTTCGTCATGAGTTTTCTTAGTAAATTATTTCGAAACAACTCTTGAGCAATGGAAGACAAGGCACAGACGACATTTAGTCCATCAAAAACTAGTTTTTATCCAATACCGAAGATATTTTATTATTGATTTAAAAATTATCTAAAAGTTTCTGCTTTAACTACAGAGATTAAATTCTTGTACAGTACACGAACAGAATATCAGCATCCAATTCTACAGACTTAAATTCTTATCTGTCATTCGCGTATCCGAAATTACGCCCGAGATTTCTCGGAATTCCTTAATATCTACAGTAACTTCGATCCGATGGAATTCCTGAACGCTTGATAGTTGAAACATAAATTCCAGAATGTAATTAGATAAAGAACTTTAAAATTAAATTTGATGGTTTGCTATACAGCTCAATAATTTAGCCGCCGAGTTAGGAGAGAACAAATTGAGAAACGGCCCATAATAGGAGAAAAGTAGCGGATACCATTTACATGTATTGTCTCGGGATAACCTACATATCCTTTATACAACGGGGACAATTTCACTCCCTAACGCTCCGTCACCCTGGCGCCTCTGTTGGCACACTGACCATCACCCAGTAACGTGACCCAAATATGATCCCAGGTTTAGCTATTGGTGACCAATATCGAACATTTGTTAATGTTTAATGTGTTTCGCGATTTGAAATAAAATTCTATAATGCGAATTGAGTTCTTGTATCAGAAATTTATTATATATGGCTGTTTTATATAGTTAAATCGTAATTGAAATCAATTTTTTCCCCAGATTGGTGTTAAAATACGTGAAATATAACTTTCATATTTTAGATATTTCTTCTAATACCCTTCTATTTGGAATTTTTTCGTAGTCGTTAGCTTTAAAATTTCAAGAAACTTTTAATTTTAATATTTTTAGGAAGTAAATCGATAGTAAAATTAATTAATATAACAAATTCTTTCTATGATAATAAATATAAAAGCCTATTTCAAAGAAAAGTTTTATTCGTAGTAACAAAATTATTTCCATAAATTTCTTATTCAAAAATATATTTCTTCGTTTCGGATATGTCAAACCCGTTTTTTATAATCCAGAAATAAAAACTTAAATGTCTGTTGATTGAAAGCATTACAGTGTGGTATAATAAGGCGTATTAAATTATATTTTATTATATATTAACTGTGACATTTTATATAGGGATTATAAATTATATATTTACTTAAATTTATTATTTATAAGATATAATTTACACTTAAGTCGTGTAATAAAATGAAAGAGAAACTAACTTAAATTTAGCATGACATAAAAACAAATGAATTTTTCAACGATAGTAATTTGCTATTAAACATTGAAATTATAATTCTATTACCAACAAATAAGTTAATAAACTTCTAAAATACAAAGTTTTATTATTTATTTATCAATATTCGTTTATGATGCTATTTTTATATTATTTTAACTGTCATATCAAATACTATTATTAAACAATTTATGTTAAAAATGATTAAAAATATTATATAATAATTCTTAATTTCGAATATGCCGAACAGTTTCTGTGTATACAATCTAACGTAGGCTAGAAAAATATATAATTGTTATATATATAATCTAAACAGGGCTAAGCCAGTTGCGATAACAGTTTGTCTATGCTGTATATAGTAATCGAATGTCTCCCGCAAGTAGTACTTTTACCTCAATTTATTAGCAGTTATTTACTTTCTAAGCACGCAAACTGATGTTTATGCAAAAGTTAAAAAGCTCAAGACAGTAGCCATATTCGGCAATGGGGGAGTTGTCAATCTGGTCACGTGAAAAGGAAAGGACGAGTGAAGGTTGCGAAATTTCGAATATCGATAAAAAATCAATTAAAAATACTTTAATAGATTATTTATTATAAAACGAAATTAATAATTGACTGAATACTGTATAATCAAATATTTATATGTAATTAATTTATGATAAATAGATAAGGGTATAATTCTATTGAATAGTATATAAAAAGGTAATTTTTTCTATCATTTAGATGAGGTATTTTGTGATATAATAATAACAGATTGCCATCATAAAAATAGTAAAAGTCGGAATATATATAATAATTTTTCATAAAGATGCCATTGACCTTCGTTTTGCCATCCTCGGGGCGTCCGTCACAAGGTAGTCAGTAGGTGTCACTTGTCGATGATAAATCATAAACATTACTACCCACTATTTCCAATGTGTCTAGCTTTACTAAACTGTTACTCATGTGCAGATATAACTTTTCAAGATAATTTTTTACTGAATTTCTACGTAATTTTCATAATGGGTCGCTTAAGCGGAAACACGTTACGGGGAGCCAATCAAAATGCATATATATCGTTTTTAATGAATAAAAAATTACAGGATGATGAGATATGACATAGTAGAAAGGAATGCTGGAAAGATACGGAATGCCTATTATGTTATTATGTTATTAAAAATACTCTATTATGTTATTAAAAAATTTTTGATATAATCAATTTCATCTTTAGATAAGATATGCTCTTTAATGAGAGCAGCACAGGGTTTATTAATGATGACTCTTATCAAAAATTCTTTTATGTTTGCTCTTTCTTTAATAATTTGTTCAAGATTTACGTTAAAATTATTCTAGATATATGTATTTTTTTAAAAGAAATTATCTAAACAATGCTAAAAAAGAGCTAGCGTAGGCGATCATTTTTGATCCTGAGAGTCACTTGAAACAAGAGATGGCTTTAAAAACTTATTTATGTAGGCCTACAATGAAAATACAAAGTTTAAAGTTGAAGATTACTTTCTCTAAATAAAAGTTTATGTTATGGATGCTAAATTTGTAAACAATATAAAGGAAAATTGTTATATTCCTTATTTTGTTTCATAATTTTCAAAACAAAATAAATAAAATATATAATTAACTTCTATCTCACGGAAAGGTCGTCCTGGCTTCCTTAATATTTAAAAATTCAATTTGAATGATTATTGGTAGGTGATAGGTTAATAGGAGAATTTCAGAATACATGAAATTTTAATTGATTTTATTACTTTTATTTTTGAATTATGGATTTAGGCCAAACTAATCCATAAACTATTTTGAAAATATTTAATAATATTTTATTTCATTTGATTTTAGATTTTTATTTTATGTTTTTTCCATTTAGGACCCATCCGCATTTTTCGTGCATTAATATAGTAGGGTAATTAAATTGATGGACATTATATTTATGAAAACATATAAAAAATCATTAAATATTGATCCTGGTGTTTAATGTTTAAAATAAAAAAAAAGAAATTAGAGAAACAGATACTATACTTCGTTTTTATAAATAAAACTAATTAAGATGTATTTCTTAAATTACAATAATACTGTATTTAAATATTATTATAACAAATAACCTAAACTCAGTAGTAAAGTTATTAAAATTCAATAACGAATATTTCGTAATATTCTCTAACATAAATTTTCAACCTATTCATAAATTATTTCGGCATCTCTATTGGTTCAAAAATCTGAAATTAATTCGCCAAGCTTATCATAATTACGATAAAAATAAATGATTTTAACATTTTCGACCTAATTGATTGCTTGAAAATCGTCGTTAAGCGAGCTGTTGTAAGAGGCTGTGTTATAACTTTTACTTTAAATAAAATTAAAATAACATAACGATTGTTTTATTTTTGGTAATGGCTACGAAATGTGTTAAACAAGCAAATAAAACAATAATTCTTATCATTGGAATAATTTTTGATATTTAACTAGAGTAGAGAAACAGTATTTATCAAAATTTCAGTGTTGTAAATATAGTAGGCCAGAGAAATTATTCATTATTATTAAAGCATCCAAATAAAGCCTTTGAATTAAATTTACAAAAAGTTACATAGAAGACTCTGGTAATTTATTAAACGATTATAACTGTCAAGTTCTCATTTCGTTTTAACTTGTTTATTATACAGATGATCCCATACGAATTAATTAAAAGAAAAAAAATAATGGTCAATATCCGTTTAGTTTAAAGGATAAATTAAGACAGCATCGCATTTATAAAATTTGAAAAAAAATATCAAATGTCAGAAAAATAAATTCTGGGAAATGTTTAAAATTCTATGTAAGAATTTGCAAGTTCGTGAATGTTTCATTAAATAGGAAGAGCCCGTTTTATGTTTTGACGTCATCCGATCACGTGCTTACTTTCTCGTCATCTAAACAAACTGCATTCTCTGTCCCTATGAATCACACATGGTCAACAGATGGTGCGGGTCAGGGTCGAACGTCGTCTGGGAAAGTCATCCCTACGACCTCCTCACAAAGTTATCTTTCAGTTCGCTTTTTCTCATTTTGGCGGCTTCTTTTTAAAAATGACAGCTGATCATTGACCGGATAGTTTTATGGTAAGATTATTCGTTATTTTTAATAGTTATTGAACTTTGGCATCAGGAAATTAAGTAAGTTATAATATTGTAATAGAACATTTCTTTTCATTCCATGCAGAAAATTATAGACAGTAAGTATCTATAGCGTTTTCTATCAATATCACAATTTTTGTTACTCAATTTAAAATATAACAGCTGAATTTACTAATGTGGCTGATTAAAATAAGGGGGAGAAAAAGCAATATTCTTTCAAAAATAAAATATTGCACGATTTTAGTTGGGTGATAATATATACAAACGTGAACAGTTTATTTCGGTTATAGCTGTTTAAAAATGTAAATAATATCTAATTATTTTTGTAATTTAATATTTATTATGTTTATAGCGTTAGATACAAATAAAACAAAAGTCAAGAAGCAGATTTTCGAGTTATTGTCGGCGCTAAGTGTTTATAATTCTGATGGCTTCCAAAGAGTTTTAGAAACTTTAGAACATTATAAGGTAAATTGTTTAATTTTATATCGAGAGTTGATATTTTAAATTAATTTTTAAACTATTTTAAACTTTTTTTCTTTTAGAACAATAAAAATCAAAGGTATAGGTTCAAATTTTTAGTGGACGAATTAAGAGAAGCTAAAGATGCAGATTATCAAACGGCTCTCATGGCACTCGTTAATTGCATCATCATCTCTTCGTCGGCGCTCAAAGACCGAATCAAATACAGAAATGAATTTATTGGTCAATAATTTAATAAGAAAATTTGAATATTCTGATAAATAGATTAAAACAATTTTAAATTTATTTGTTACTTTTTATAGGTCTTAAAATTTTGGATGTCATCCGACAACTGAGGTAAGAACACGATTTAACACTATTTAAAAAATGTATTTAAATATTTTTTCTCGTTTCAAACTTAAAAAGATACGTCTTTTGCTAGGAAAGAATGTCCTGACAACTCTGATTCTGATTTAACGGTGCAATTGGATGTATTTGATGAGCAAAGATACACTGACGAAGGTCAAATTACCGGTCCTGATGGGGTGGATTTGAACAGCCATTTAGACGTATTTTATGCCATATTAAGACAGGTTAACCTTTTATTTTATATTTCACATATATTTACAAAGACTTGATAACAATCATAATTTTTAAAAGACTTACATTGCATGGAACAAAAACTTAGGTTGTTAATGGCGAGGCAGGAATTTAAAACTTCATTAGAATTTCAAATATACTGTATAATCAATTTGCTAAATTAATTAAACCCAATCGTATATCTGTAGATTATGTCTTATCTAGATTATTTATGATAATCAGAATTGATTTAAGCTATTAAAAAATGCATTGATAATTGTGCTAATTAAGTAACTAAAAAATTATGAATTATAAAATTTCGATATATTTAAATAAAATTTATTTACTAGGTGGCAGAAACTCCTCAAGAAATACCATTTCTTAATATTCTTCAGCATTTATTACGGGTTGATTATTCACTTCCCATATCAGATATTATATGGGACACTGCAGAGACTTTGGTTCATCGAGCAACTTTATTGGAAAGTAAAGAAGATTCGGAGAAGTTATTGCGTTCACCGAACTCTTATCACAGTCTTAATAAGTTGAGAATAACTGAAATTAAATGTCAATGTTCGTGCCATAGGAATGAAGATTCTGAAGGAAGAACGCGAAGACGAACACCGATTCAACTTAATTTTGGAGATGGAACTAGAACTCCCGGTATATTATCGCCAACAGGTTCTGTCAGTCAAATCGATTTCGCTTCACCTAGATCGAATGTTACCTCACCGCCACCGCCGCCGCCACCTCCCCCTCCTCCTATTGCTCCTATTGTTTCGACTTCTGTTCCCCCGCCACCACCACCTTTACCGCCATCTCTGACATCTTTTTCTCCGCCACCACCGCCACCACCGCCGCCACCACCTCCTCCGCCTCTTCCAAATGGATGCGGTCCTCCTCCCCCTCCTCCACCTCCTCCGCCACCACTTTTTGGTAGCACTCCTCCTCCTCCACGTTCTTTATCTTCTAGCCCTCAACCTTCCGAAATGGACATTAAACTCCCTCAACAGGAAACTCCAAAACCGAAAAGTAAAATGAAAACTCTTAATTGGAATAAAATTCCCGCTCACAAAATTGTTGGAAAGAATAACCTATGGTCAATCGTCGCTAAAACTCACAATGGTAGTCCAAACGATCTAGATTTTGTTACAATGGAAGGGTTATTTTGCCAACAGAGCAATATGGTTAACGGTCAAGCTTCTCCCCAATTAAGGAAAAGAGAAACGGGAGATTACGTCGATCGAAAGAAAAGAGAATCGCTAGAAGTAAGCAATTAAAAATTTTCAAAATTTTCAGCAAATTACAAAACAATTTAAATAATTTAATAATTTATGAGTTTTTCAAACATTTAATAAACCGATTCTTTTTCCAAAACGAATTTGATCCGAGTAACAAATTCAAAAGTTACAAAACAGAAATGTATTGAAAAAAATTATAATTTCATTTTGTATTAAATTATTTACGAGTCTGCAAAAAATCTTGCCATATTTTTTCATTAAAAACTGATTAGCAAATTTATCTAATAACGATTTCTATATTAATCTATTCGAAAAACTAATTTTTTTCTTCCTACTTGGCTTGATATTTTTGAAAATTAGGATCGTGTTGAATACGATAAATATAAAAGCCTAATTTAATAAAAAGAACTGCAATGAAAATTTCTTAATCTTTTGTATGTAGTAAATAAGTTTTACATATATTATACATAGATAACACTAGGCTTATTGTCCTATAGATAATACTTGATATATTAAACTATATGTTAAACGTTTAATTTGAAAATTTGAAAGATAAAATCTTGACTCTGGCCTTAGAAAACTAAATATTTATTTTCATTGAAGTGTATATTTTTGCATGATGAATATATTTTTTTAAATCATAATTAAGATGTTTACGTAACGAATATTTTTTCATTGTATTGTGTTTTCAGATAACGTTACTGGATGGAAAAAGAAGTTTAAATGTAAACATATTTCTTAAACAATTCAGAAGGTAAATATTCATTAAAGTCTTGATTAAAATATTTATGATAACCTTTGCTCGCATACATCTTAGCAACATTTCACTTTCGTGCTCACGATGACATCAAAGACAGGTGTTTCTTTTTGTTTTTTGGGATAATGTTCATTTCGGGAGACTAATGTCAGATGAAAAATTAAGTTATTATTATTTAATTTGAATTTTATTTTTGTTTTCAATTATAATCTTTTTAGAATGAAATACTTAAGTATCTACATAATAAAAATCGGGTCGCTAAGACAAAAGTAGTTTTGGGTCGATGATTCATATAAGTTACAATGCAGTGGGCTATATGTTTACTATTTAATTACATCTAAGTAAATTATATCTTAGTTTTGTTGTTTTGCATTAAAACAAATCATTTTTAGGTCAGATTAAACATGATATAAAATTTAAACCATGATGGTTCACGATGTTTGTGATTCGAATTAGAAATGATTAATATTATGCATATTTTATAACACTTACTATATTTAAAAATTATAATTTATTTAATTTAATTTAATTTAATTAATTAAACATTTTTATTTCTTGTTATAGTCATCATAAATCTGATTAAAATGTCTTAAAACTATGGAATACTTAATTTTAATTTATTTATAAGTTAATAAATAAATTCTTATCAAATTTTAGTTAAGCTTATGTTATGTTCTCGAAACTTTAAATAAAAACTGAATAAACTTTTTGAATAATTGATTTTTATTAATTAGTAATATGGTTATTAAGATGATAACCATGCAACTAAGTAATAAGAAATGAATTAAATCCAAAAAACCAAAGTGTCATTAAATTTCAAGTACTGAGCACTAAAAAATTTTTATTTTTATGCTTTTCTGTATTAATTTATATCTAAACTGAATACACAATATAAATAGATAATTTATGAATTCTGTAGATAAAATAAATTATCACAGTTAATATTTCTCTCATACACATCCGTACGAATTTAATTTATATTATTATTATTTTTTTTTTTAATATTTGAAATCTTTTTAAATTTTAAATTTATTTTTTAAAGCACAAACGAAGAAATTATTTCTATTTTAAAAGAAGGAAGACACTCTGATATTGGTGCCGAACGATTAAGAGGTTTACTTAAAATACAACCAGAATCAGATGAAGTAATTTTTATAATTTATATATTATTATTATTTTATAAAGTCTGTCTATCTATTACTAAAGGCTTGTTGCTGCAACCAATACTCTCTCTCCTCTTCATCCCTTTTAAATTCATAACAATCTCAAAACTCCATTGAAGCATTAACTTCTAGGTACTNAAGGAAGACACTCTGATATTGGTGCCGAACGATTAAGAGGTTTACTTAAAATACAACCAGAATCAGATGAAGTAATTTTTATAATTTATATATTATTATTATTTTATAAAGTCTGTCTATCTATTACTAAAGGCTTGTTGCTGCAACCAATACTCTCTCTCCTCTTCATCCCTTTTAAATTCATAACAATCTCAAAACTCCATTGAAGCATTAACTTCTAGGTACTTTTTCCTTGATCTTCCTCTTCCTTTCTTTCCAAGAATTTTGCCTTTAAGGATAGTTTTTAGGAAAAAGTAAAAAATTAGTTTACTAAAAAGTATCTTAAAAACTATTTTATGAAGTAAAATAATATATTATTATATCATACAAAAGAAACTCCATTAGCCGGAGATCGATCTTGGTTTTCAAGATCTTTACATAAAAATAATTTATAGATTACGTAGAAATAATCGATGTTAATTCATTTGTTTTTGCTTGTTCATTTTCTTTAGTTGTATTAATTATAATTTTGTTGTAAAAAATAAAAAATGAAAATGAAATATTGTAAATGAAAAATCCGTGATTTTTCGATTATTTGAGCACACTCCTCTCCATCATCACACTGGTTAATGGAATTTCTATTGTATTCACTAGGGAGGATATGCGGGTAATGCAGCGGGTTTTAAGACTATGTCGCTTTTAAAAGTGACTGATATTAGAGCTAATAAACCTGGAATGAATCTTGTTCATTATGTTGCAGTGGTGCGTAAAAAATTAGGCATATTTTCATAATTCCAAATAAATTATTCATCACTCTAATTTAAAGATTTTTTCCTCTCTAATCAAGGAAGCTGAAAAGAAAAATACAGAACTGTTAAAATTTACCGATGAACTGGTCAATTTAGAAGAAGCAGCGAAGTAATCAAATTGATAAATTTAAATTAATTTTTATATTTAATGAAAGTCTAGTATTTCAAACAATAATATTTTATCTAGATTATCAATCGATAATTTGAAATCTGAAGTTTCTAGTCTAAGTCAAAGAGTGTCCAAAATTTCACAACAAGTTGCTTCGGCGGAAGATGAAATTAAAGAGCAAATGGAAGATTTTTTAAAGGTTATTTAGAAATCAATAGTTATAAAGATAATTTATTTTATCATTTTTAATTTATCATTTTTGTTTCCAGCGTGCAGAATGTGATGTCTCTTTGATTAATAAGGACATCGAGAATTTAAATATTATACGTAAGGATTTAGCAGACTTTTTATGCGAAGATTTTGAAACATTTAAACTAGAAGAGTGCTTTAAAGTATTTCAAAGTTTCTGCCAAAAGTTTAAAACAGCCGTACAAGTAAGTAGCTTATAGAGTATGCATTATTGTTTATAAATATTTTTTAATGAAAATTATTTTATAGCTTATTTTATTTAAAAAAAAAAATATATATATATAATTTATTAAGGAAAATGAAAGAAGGAAACAACAAGAAAAAAGAGCCGAAGAACGAAGAAGACAGAAGGAAGAACAAGCAAATATGAAACGTCGAAGTTATGCAGGTAATTTAAAATGTTAATTAACTTAATATTTAAACATTTCAAACTCTGAAATACTCTAATTTGTAATTTTAGGTACAGAAATTCGCGGTGTTTCTAACACCGATACAGATTCGATTATGGACATGTTATTAGGTGATATAAGAACTGGATTCCCTCAACGATTCAGCGATGGTTATAAAGGCAGAAAAAATAGAAATACAGATTATGCTCGTCTGAATAGTCAAACTGGAAGTCTAACTTCAGAAGATGAATATCTCAGTTCGCCGAAAATGCTTAGAAGAAGAATCGGATCTATGGGTTCGATTCCTGCTAACACTGAAACTCCAGATAGTATTTCGGATTCTCCTGACGTCACTCCTAACGGAACAATGAGAAGACGCAGAAGTAGATTATCCTCAGAAGAGCAAGAGGATTGTTTGATGGATTTCCTTCGCCAAGGTTCCGAGTTAGAAGCTAGAGACAGAAGATCATGGGGAAGTTATGATGGAGGATCATTAGACAGATCATGGTTAAGGCGATCTGGAAGAAGACGAAGACAAGATCTTTTGTCTGCGGATCTTAACGATAGAGAGCGTCCTGCTTCTCCAATTTCTCCTATGATGGATAAATGCATAGAATTGCCAGAAACAGAACCCGTAAAACCTAAGCAGTGGAAAAGGAAAATAGAGGATTGGCTCAGAGAAAACGAAAAAGAACAGGAGAAAGAGAAAAAATTAAGTGAAAGATTGAATTTAGAAAGAAAGAAAAGACACGAATTAGATCTTTTAGAAAATCGTTTAGGAAATATCGAAAAAGATGAAATTTGGAAAGATACAGGTCTTGCAACTCTTCACGAATCAAAAGCAGATAATGAAGGACAGAAATTAGATAACACAATTATTTGTCCAGATATAATAACATCGGAAATTGTTGAAACTCCTCAAACAAAAGATAAATCCAAGTGGAGAAAGAGTAATCTTAACGTCTCTGATGAAATGGAATCATTAGATAATAAGACAATAAATCAAAATTCTGATAATAATAGTAATAATAATAATAAGAGTTCAAGATTCTATGTCAGACGTTCATCAATAGATCCAATTAATCCAGAAAATAAACGTTTATTTAATGAAGATTGTAAAATAAACGGAATGTTTCACAATCAAAACGAAAAAATTGAAAATGTCGATAATATTACACTGGAATCAAAAATAACAACCAATGACTTAAGATGTCCACAAACGAGCAACTCTCAGATTGAGGAAAAGGAAATACCTATTCCTCCTATGAGAAATTCGAAAGCATATCAAAGTCTTCGAGAACCGAATTGGAAATTAAGAGAAAGAAAAGAAGAATTAAAATTACAGGATCAGCTTGACACGAAAGATTGCGAGAAAAAGAACGACAATTTGAAAGATCTAGTAAAATCTGATTCATGTTTAGATGAAAATTCGGAAGGAAATTTTAATAGATTTTCTCTGATGAGGAGGACTACAAGACGCCCACGACATAAAGATTTAGATATGCATAAAGATATAGATAATGAAATTATTAAAAAAGATATTCAAAATTCAAAATCGAAAACGGAATCTAAAAAATCTGACTCTGAACTTGATTATATTGAAGGTGCTATTCAACATATTAATATAGCTAGTCAAGAAATTAAAGAACTCGATAAAGTAGAAGAAAAAGAAACTTTGGCAGAAAAAGAAAATAGGAAGAGACCAAGCACATTAAAATCGAAATTAGTTAAACGACTCCATTCCTTGACAGAAAATCTAAAACCCTCAGGGAAAGAATGTGAATCTCAAAACAATAATAGTGAGAACGCTGATATCGAAAATATTTTAACCAATTCCAATATAAATCATTTTAAAAATTCAATTGATAATATTGCACACGAAAAAGTATTCCGTTCAACTTTAGTAATGACTCCAACATCGCCTATGTCAGAAAACAAAACACTATTTTCTACTTCAAACAATGGTAAAAATCCAGATTCTGTAAATAATACAAAATCTTCCAAAGAATTATCCAATGAGAAAAATGAATTTCATTTTAACGAAGCAAAAAAACACATCATAAATGTAGATAAGCCCGTTTTGCAGAGTCCTTCCAAAGTAGTCACTAGTCATATTGTTCCACTCAAATCGCGGACTTCAGATGAACCAGAAAAAGATGAAGGTTTTGAAGAAACCCAGTCGCAACTCAGTGAAACTCTTTCTCAAGCTACTTCTAGTTGTGCTTACGACACAGATTTAGTAGATTCTCCTAAAAGTTTTAGAATAAAGAAAGAAGAATGCTCAGTAAATTTACCTAATACTCAACAAACTGAACAAAAGACGTGTACAGTAGAAAATGCAGAAAAATCAAAAGAAGAGAGTAAAGTAGTTAAAAGTTCACCACAAAAACCATCAAAAATACCTCAGAGACCTTCTACATTAGGAATCCCTGTCCTCAACAGATCTTTAAGTATATCTGACAGATCTAAATATAACGGAAGAACAATTAGTCCTGGAAAGACTACAAGCCCAGAAAGAACAATGAAACGGTCAAGATCTGTAATGGATAGATCCTATTCAACTATTGGAAATTACACGAGACGGCAAAAGCCCCAAAGAACACTATCACACGATTCCCAGAATTCTATTTGTGATTCAGAAAAAGGTTCCAGATCAAGTCTTCGGAGTTCTAGAAGTAGTATTTGTAGCGATACCACAAAGTCCAAGAATGGAATTATTAAAGAAAAGGATTTTTCGAGAAAAATCGCTAATTACACAAATGGAGTAAGAGGATTGACACGTAATCTCAGGAAAAAAGGCCAAGAAATTTATGATTCCACTCAATCTGTTCCATCAACCCCACTAGAAGAAACTAGATTCATATCTAAGTTAGAGAGATCAAGAAGAACGAATTCTAATCATTCTGTAAATAGATACAGTCCTGCGGGATCCAGGTCTCCAAGCAGCAGATCTTTATCTCGAAGATCCAGTGATGGTTCTACGGATACGAAACGAAGTGGAATAAGATATTCATCTACTTCCACTAGAAATGGGATATCGGGCATATCTAGAAGAAAACCTCATTTGATCCAAAAGTCTAGCAATGTTGTTAATGGTAAAAATCTGAATAAAACTCCATCGCCTTCCAGTTCGCCCAACAGAAAAATTGATTCGAAAAGTTGTAATTTTATGAGAGCCACATCTGCTTCTGCTGCAAAAATTTCTTCTGGAAAATCACAAGAATTTTCAATTTCTAATCAAAGATTGAGGACTAAACCTGTGCTTGGAACAAAAACGAGGTCTCCAAGTAGTAAAATTCCAATTAAATAACACTGTTTGAATTATATTTCTATAATGTGACTCTACAACAAGCATTAAAAACAATTCTATAAAATGGGGGGATTATTAATATTCATATTTTATATAAAATCTAATACGGATTATTACTAATAAAGTACAACTTACTACTAAGATACTCAGACCAAAATAACAATCATTATAACGTTCATATTTTTAAACATATTTTAACCAATAAAGATAACATAAATTATATTTTGTAAGAATTTAATTAAAATGTAAAAAAATTAAATCTGCATCATGTAATTTAATGTACATAATCTCTATTATTTTTCTCAACAACGAGAGGACGTAGATTTTTCACAAACTTTTATAGCCACTTCTTCCATATTCTAAAATTGAAATTCTTTAAAATTATAATTTGTGTATTATCACCACCATTCGATATTTAAGTTTATTTATTTCAATCTACTTAATTTTCAAATGACATCTTAAAAATTTTCGTGATATTTATATTTAAATAATAGACTACTTAAAAATTGTTCTTTACTCCAAAAATTAATAAGTTTGATCATATATAATGCTCTTCCAACCATGACAATTGTATAAATAATTGTTAAAGTAATTTTTATAATACACTTTTTATATAGATTTTGTGATACTATATAATTTTGTACAGAAAATTTACTAACATGTATCAATTTAATACAAATAAATATACTTAAACTTGTTACATTTGTTTACTTATTTTTAAATCTATATTGTAATTTTAGTCCTTAAAAATTAACTTGATACCTAACTTCCGTTTTATGCTATATTATTCATAAGAAATACAATAAAAATTATTTTAATGTTCATAAAGAGGTCAACAATGGTTAATAAGCGACTTTTTACAGTTAAATTTGGATTATCGATGATCATGCCACATAAACACAGAAGCTGATTTGATGGTAAAATCCTAACGTCAATACAAAATTGTAGACTAACACTTTTAAGACTTAATTAGTTCCTGAAAAATGTCATAAAGCGAACCCTCGTTACTTTTCAAAAAACAACGTTAAAAATTAGGATAAAAATTCTGAAAGTACAGTTATAACTCTGTAATGTCATGCAAAAAATCCATCAACGAGTTGCTTAACTTTCCCGGCAACGTTTAAAACTATATGTAACGCCATTTGTTATGATAAAAACTTTTTATATTTTTAATTATTATAAAGTGGCAAAAAACTTAATTTTAGGGATAAGGATGTGGTTTAAAAAAATTGTAAATGCTAATAACGAGTAAAATCGTCATTAAGTCCGATCCTACTCGAGACATGATCTCCCTTTATCTCCCCATTCCCGTCGATCTTTCACCACCAAAATTTAATAGCATCAATCCTCTAATACACAAACCTCTCTGCAAAATTTCAGAAATTTTTGACAAAAAAGAAAGATTATTAAGTTTCAAAATAGGTAAACAAAATCGTGCTCCCCTCACACACTAATATCCATACATACAGAACCTCCTCCATATTTTTCCGCATTTCTCGAAGTTTCGAGGTCCCTTAAGTCCCAAAATGTAAAAATCTTGGAGGAAGGATCATTTTTTCAACCATCACTATACTTTCCCTGTGTTATATATAAAAGCTAGCGAAGTAAAAATTCCGTGTGAATACATGAAAATTTGTATGCAAAAATTTCGTGACAGAACTTGTTTATTTATGACAAGTCGGACAAAGTCAGACAAGGAAAGTCCTCCCGGAAGGCATTCTATCTCCCTTCGCGTATCTTCCGGCCGTCTTCTATAAGGCCAGCTCTTTCGTCGCCTTGCGATCTATCTCCTGTCTCTCTTCTCTTCGGAGTAAAAGCGAATATCAATACACTCCTCTATAAATAAAGGAAAGAAAGAAAGACAAAGAGGAGGGGAGAGGTTGAGCTTCAATGGACGTCCGTTTTATTTCATTAAATTTTACACAGTTTACATATTTTATTATTCATAAAGTGATAAAGATTTTAAGGGAAGGTTGAGTTTTGTTGGACGTCCGAAGAGGTGAGGAGAGGTTACGGAATCTTGGGCAAACTGGGACAATGGGAAAGGAGTAAAAACTTAAAGAAAAATGCGAATGTAATTTATGGACAATTCTTAATAAAAAAATTGATAGTACTCGTAGAGTAAGGATCTACTGCACTGCTCCACAAAAGGAAATAATTCTTGTTACATTAATAAAAAGTTATTGAAATAAACGAATGACGGATTGCAATTAATTTTTAATGGGTTAATTTTAAAAACTTTGAAACAAAACACCAAAAAGATAAAGCTACATATAGTATCAAAGAGAGAAGTTAAAGAGTAAAGAGAAAATTGTTTACGCAACGTTTATCGCATGGAATCCAAATTCACATCCTTTGAATAACGTACCATACCGAATGTTCTGTTATAATTACTTAAAAATGCATTTTTTTANATATACTGTATAATCAATTTGCTAAATTAATTAAACCCAATCGTATATCTGTAGATTATGTCTTATCTAGATTATTTATGATAATCAGAATTGATTTAAGCTATTAAAAAATGCATTGATAATTGTGCTAATTAAGTAACTAAAAAATTATGAATTATAAAATTTCGATATATTTAAATAAAATTTATTTACTAGGTGGCAGAAACTCCTCAAGAAATACCATTTCTTAATATTCTTCAGCATTTATTACGGGTTGATTATTCACTTCCCATATCAGATATTATATGGGACACTGCAGAGACTTTGGTTCATCGAGCAACTTTATTGGAAAGTAAAGAAGATTCGGAGAAGTTATTGCGTTCACCGAACTCTTATCACAGTCTTAATAAGTTGAGAATAACTGAAATTAAATGTCAATGTTCGTGCCATAGGAATGAAGATTCTGAAGGAAGAACGCGAAGACGAACACCGATTCAACTTAATTTTGGAGATGGAACTAGAACTCCCGGTATATTATCGCCAACAGGTTCTGTCAGTCAAATCGATTTCGCTTCACCTAGATCGAATGTTACCTCACCGCCACCGCCGCCGCCACCTCCCCCTCCTCCTATTGCTCCTATTGTTTCGACTTCTGTTCCCCCGCCACCACCACCTTTACCGCCATCTCTGACATCTTTTTCTCCGCCACCACCGCCACCACCGCCGCCACCACCTCCTCCGCCTCTTCCAAATGGATGCGGTCCTCCTCCCCCTCCTCCACCTCCTCCGCCACCACTTTTTGGTAGCACTCCTCCTCCTCCACGTTCTTTATCTTCTAGCCCTCAACCTTCCGAAATGGACATTAAACTCCCTCAACAGGAAACTCCAAAACCGAAAAGTAAAATGAAAACTCTTAATTGGAATAAAATTCCCGCTCACAAAATTGTTGGAAAGAATAACCTATGGTCAATCGTCGCTAAAACTCACAATGGTAGTCCAAACGATCTAGATTTTGTTACAATGGAAGGGTTATTTTGCCAACAGAGCAATATGGTTAACGGTCAAGCTTCTCCCCAATTAAGGAAAAGAGAAACGGGAGATTACGTCGATCGAAAGAAAAGAGAATCGCTAGAAGTAAGCAATTAAAAATTTTCAAAATTTTCAGCAAATTACAAAACAATTTAAATAATTTAATAATTTATGAGTTTTTCAAACATTTAATAAACCGATTCTTTTTCCAAAACGAATTTGATCCGAGTAACAAATTCAAAAGTTACAAAACAGAAATGTATTGAAAAAAATTATAATTTCATTTTGTATTAAATTATTTACGAGTCTGCAAAAAATCTTGCCATATTTTTTCATTAAAAACTGATTAGCAAATTTATCTAATAACGATTTCTATATTAATCTATTCGAAAAACTAATTTTTTTCTTCCTACTTGGCTTGATATTTTTGAAAATTAGGATCGTGTTGAATACGATAAATATAAAAGCCTAATTTAATAAAAAGAACTGCAATGAAAATTTCTTAATCTTTTGTATGTAGTAAATAAGTTTTACATATATTATACATAGATAACACTAGGCTTATTGTCCTATAGATAATACTTGATATATTAAACTATATGTTAAACGTTTAATTTGAAAATTTGAAAGATAAAATCTTGACTCTGGCCTTAGAAAACTAAATATTTATTTTCATTGAAGTGTATATTTTTGCATGATGAATATATTTTTTTAAATCATAATTAAGATGTTTACGTAACGAATATTTTTTCATTGTATTGTGTTTTCAGATAACGTTACTGGATGGAAAAAGAAGTTTAAATGTAAACATATTTCTTAAACAATTCAGAAGGTAAATATTCATTAAAGTCTTGATTAAAATATTTATGATAACCTTTGCTCGCATACATCTTAGCAACATTTCACTTTCGTGCTCACGATGACATCAAAGACAGGTGTTTCTTTTTGTTTTTTGGGATAATGTTCATTTCGGGAGACTAATGTCAGATGAAAAATTAAGTTATTATTATTTAATTTGAATTTTATTTTTGTTTTCAATTATAATCTTTTTAGAATGAAATACTTAAGTATCTACATAATAAAAATCGGGTCGCTAAGACAAAAGTAGTTTTGGGTCGATGATTCATATAAGTTACAATGCAGTGGGCTATATGTTTACTATTTAATTACATCTAAGTAAATTATATCTTAGTTTTGTTGTTTTGCATTAAAACAAATCATTTTTAGGTCAGATTAAACATGATATAAAATTTAAACCATGATGGTTCACGATGTTTGTGATTCGAATTAGAAATGATTAATATTATGCATATAATACCCTTCTATTTGGAATTTTTTCGTAGTCGTTAGCTTTAAAATTTCAAGAAACTTTTAATTTTAATATTTTTAGGAAGTAAATCGATAGTAAAATTNTGTAAAAATGAGCAATTATTTATTGTGACATCGTCAAAATGCCGGGCTGCAATTTTTAATCATATTTTAAAATAATTTTTTAATTTATAATATATGCTCTCCACTTCAAATTAGTAGTGTTTTGTCCCCTGTACATCATACTTTTCCTTTAGCAATCTAATTGTGCCGGTCATCTATCTAACTCCTTTAAAAATTCCTGATTCGACCAGGGATACAATCCAGGTGAACAACTTCCAAGAACTATTCGCGGGAGGTCTATCCCGGATATATCGAGCCTCTTTCCTCATCACCACCGTGCCGCTCCCATTGCGAGCCTGGCAAATCCACGATAGATAATGAAAAAAAGACCTTCTTATTATTCACAGAACGGAAAGAGACAAAAATGAAAAATAAAGTTCAACCTTTAATTTTAAAAAAATGTTTTACAAGATTAATCTACAGTTTTTCCAATTTAAATTAATTTTATTGCCAATGGGCTTCTAGGCGGTGCGTGAGTCAATGATATCTGAAGCGAAAAACGATTTTTGTCGCCCACAAGCATTTTTATTTGAATTAGAGCTTCATTGATAAAGTCTTCAAAAAATAAATAAATTTCGAAGACGAATAGGTTTTTCAAGTTTATCAAATGCAGATTAATTTTGGATAGTCATTTAGTACAAGTTAAGCAGCAAATAATATTCTAATTTCTGAGTTATCAATCATTTGAGTAAATACTTTAGGAGACAAGAAGCTAGTCCTCTAAAATAAAATAATTCATAAAAATTAAAATCAATTATTCACATGTGTGTAAATTTGGCTAATTATTCAATAGTTATATAATTAATAATTATTTTTCAAAATATTTGAAGAAAATAAAAAGCTGGCAACATTTAATTTATAACAACTCGTCTGCTGTTATAACGCATGCTCCGTACCAATTAGTCAAGAACTAGGCGGCAGTATTTGAGTTCGTCTGTGTAATATAGTCTGGAAATTTCATAAGTGCTAATTTTTGAAGTTTTTAAAGAAAATGGCTCAGAAAAGGAAACGTTTTTCTCAAATATTTCGTAAGTATTTGGCTTTGAATTCAAAATTTTAGTTAATACAAATGCTAATATTGGAATTTAAAATATTATCATTAGTTTCGGTATTAACCTCATATTATTAATTAATAAGAAATGTTTAAATTAAAACATTAATTTGAAATTCGTATAATAATTAATTGGTTTAATGAAGTTACAAACACTCGGATGACCTCCCCTCCCCTGTGTCGGAATTCATTAACACCCTATTGACACCCTCTCCGTGTCGACGTTGTCGCAATAAATGCACGCCCCTAGGACGCTCGACCGTCTCATTCAGAACTGCATTTTTATCCAAATGAGCGTGTGAGATTATATGGATTGGATTGGTCCGAAGAGAAATTTTAAACATAAACGAATGCTTACCCTAATCTATTATTATGGTTGGAAGCTTGTTGGTAAAAAAACTACGGGCTTTGCAAATGTCAGAATTGATAACTTTTTTGAGCTATTCTTTACAAAATATTTATTTACTATTTGTGGTAACCAACAAAAGTTTTTTAAACTTTTAATTAAGTAATGTAAGCCCTCCTATTGAAAATCGAGAAAACTTTCAAACTATGAAAAAAGCTGTATTATTGTATTTTTCTTTAATATTTGTTTCCTGATAATTGAATGTAGGAGATGTATAATCTTTAGTGAGATTTTTTTTTTTACGTTATTATGTCTTTGTTCACATTGGACGTTTTTGTGTACTAGAACTTGTTAATCTGAGAGAAGTGAATCATAACAATCCACGAAACCTTTTTTTTACAAGTTATGGTCCGTAGTAAACTCCACAAACGCTTTGACCTCCACCGAGGTCTGCTTCAAATGGTGGCTGACCGTGTTTCCTCCTGACCGTCGTAACGATGTTGCCAGAGATGTAAATAATTGTTTGTGTTGGGTTTCACCCTCGTTCGAGGAATTCGAACAGGGACGGTCAGAGGGGTGAAACCCAACACAAACAATTATTTACATCTCTGGCAACATCGTTACGATGGTCAGGAGGAAGCACGGTCAGCCACCATTTGAAGCAGACCTCGGTGGAGGTCAAAGCGTTTGTGGAGTTTACTACGGACATAACACTTGTAAAAAAAGGTTTCGTGGATTGCTGTTATTCAACGCAGTGTTAAGTGGTTGGAAGAAGTGAATCGTATAATTTCCAGGTAAAACACGTTTAATGTAATGTAATCCTGTGTGCCACTGTTTCGTCATTTTGAGTCAAAGCTGCCCCTCAACAGGATTGTCACATTAAAGGTGTTTTACCAAGAAATTGTGTGAATTTACTTTCCTCAGTATAACAATTTCTAGTTTACAAGAATGTCTGGTAGACAATGACATAATATTTATTTATTTATTAGCAGTAATAGAATAGTTTTGTAATTGGGCTTTCAATTGTCAAAATACAAAATTTTCCAAAAAAAAAAGTGATGGTATGAAAAACGTTATGAAAAGATGATTAATATATATTAATCATGTTTTCATAAAGTATTAAAAATTCTTAATATTAATATATTAAGAATTTTTAAGGATTTTTTATAGAAGGAGTAACAACATTGATAAGCAAATATTTAAAAAATTTCATTTACTTATTAAATGCTTGAGTTCTTCATCTTTCTCTTTTGAACTTTTTATCATTGCAGTAAATGATTTCCCTCCCATTATTGCTAGAAACAAGGACTATACAATTTGCATTAATGCTACAAGATAGAATTTGTGGATCTCTACAAAAAAAATGTTGAAATTTCTACACTAAATCTTCATGGTTTGCATTTATGAATCACAATTTGTATGGAGTTTTAAGTATTTTCTCATCAATTATAAGTTAATATCTAATACAGACCTTTTAATGTACATTTCTTTAAAATATGTTCAGAGTTGAAGATCCTTATTACATAAAAACAAATTAATTTCAAAAAATACTTTTGCTCAAGGTACAAAATTTCTATAAATATCAAATGCTTCTAATTAGTTTCTAATTAAAATGTTTTTATAAAACAAGTCAGTATATCAAGCTGTAGAAAAATATACATTGTGTAATGCTTGCAAAATTATTTCAAAAGTCATATATTCACTTAAACTATTATAACAATGTAAGAAAATTTTAATGCTTGAAATTTAATTCACTGAAAAACTTCAATAAAAATATTTTAGATTTTTAATTTAGAAGACTTATTTAATTTAGAACTAGAATAAATAGAACACTTTAATTGCAAATACATGCTGTATTTTAAGTTTAATAATAACTCAGGTTTTTATCAAATTTTCAAAGTACTTTCATTAAAATTTATTTAAGATATAACATATTGTAATTCTAACAATGAAATAGGTATTCCAAAAAAAAATTAAAGGAAATACATATTCTTTTTAGGAATGTAATTAAAAATGTATTTTCATTTTTATATAATATGGGATAGGCTAATTTTAATACAAAATAGATGCTTTATTCAAATTGATATTTTTTAATATTTGGGAAATATTTTTAAAATTAATATTTAAAGTGATTTATTTTTCTTATTTTAATTCAGAAACAATTTTTTGTTTTATCGAATTTACTATTATATTTATACTGTTTAAGAAAATATATATTTTTTAAAATAACTTTTTGACTTGAAAAACCTGATTTAATGTTTGTTTTAATTTGAAACTTTATTATGAAAAGTTTATATTATAATTTTAAACAATTAAAATTTTTAAGTTTTTTTTTTTATTATTTGAATATTTTATAGATAAAAAAGAAAGTGATGATTATAGAAGATTATCCTTAGCTTCACCAGATGAAAATTCAAGATGTTATAGAGAGTCATTTTTAGAAAATGAACCAAAAAAAGTGAAGCAAGCTCGTTCTGAAAGATTATCAACATGGGAACGTAGGAAGCAATATGACTATGAAGTGTAATGTGTACTTCTATCTAAAATTATGTATTAACTCACACAAATGAATGATATTTACTGGAAAAATACATGAAAGGAATACTAAAACTTCATAAACATAAGATTTGATAGTTAAAAGTACATTATGCAAAGGCAATGAAATGAAGTGGCTTAAAATGGTATCATTTCAGTACCATTTTAAACCATTCATTTTATTAGCTAGACAAGTCTTAACAATGTATCTGTTTAAAATTAAATTGAAATTAAACCATCTTAGAGTTCTTGCAGTCCCTGGATAAATAAAATAATTAATTTCTTAAGTACTTTTATTTTATTTAACCATGAAGTACAAGGACTAACATTATAAAGATGTACTTGAAGGTCAGACTATTTACAAAAATATCAAAATTTTTGAGTCTATCTTAATCCTTTTTGTAAATAGTCTGACCTTCAAGTATGAAGAAATATATCCTGAGTGATTACAGAAATTGTATCCATTATAAAGATGGTTTAATTTTAATTTACTGTAATTTTACTTGTGTGGTGTGCTATATAGTTATCACATTAGAATATGTAAACAAAAATTATTTTTCTGTTGGAATTTTCATAAATATCAAATGAAGTTTTTACTTTTAAAGTAAACTTCATACAAATAAAGTATTAATTTTTCATTTTAATTTAATTCAAATGCATTTAAATGAGCTTGTTTTTATGTTAAAAAATGTTCTTAACTGATAATGTTTATATATGTATTGCATTCAATTATGTTTTACATGATATCAATAAATATGTTCCTGAAAAAAATGTGTAAAAAAAATAGTATAGAGAGTTACCCCTTTCATAGAAAAATGGGAAATTAGTTCCAGACTTTAAAACGTAGTAAAAATACAATAAACCAATTAATTTAACAGGATGTGCTTAAACAAATTATTTCAATTTTAGATAAGCCTTTAAATTGAAATTATCCTGCTCGATAGTTTCTGCACCCTTTGAATCTAGGGCAAATATGAAGCGTACAATTTTGTTGAAGTAATTGGACAAGAAAACTTTGCATCTTATCCCTAGTATCCCATCTTATCTTATCCCTGTTATGACAGATAATTGCAGTACATGAGCCCAATTACTTCTCAATATAAAACTTGATAACTGAGGAGGGTTTTACAAGAATCACCTTCAGAGCAACAATGAACTCATTTACTCTATTGTATTCCTCCCTGATATCTTCACAAACACAGTGTAGACTATGTGCAATACATGTCACATGGTTGAGGTTGGGGTACATGGCCTTCAGTTGTTGGAAAGCCAAAAGCATATAGCATGCTTGATTGCTCACTACAAGCCTGACTTTTTTGTATTTTATGTTCCCTAGCCACAGCTTCATGCATGAATTATTGAATATTCCTGTTTTGGATTGGTACAGCTTTACAAGCATGGGTTTCACCCATTCACCAAATAATGGAAATACCAGCACATTTAATATATATATATTTGTGGTATATTCATATCAAGATATCTTATTAGTAGTTTCATCCAACACAAATTCCACTACATGCTACCATCATCACAATATTTACATTGCAGACAGCACATCAAAGAATGAGACCGTCAGTTTCAATGAATTGCATCTTAAAATCTTCTGAAAGTGCTTACCTCCTTTCAGAAAGTGACTTACCTCCTTAAGGAGGTAAGCACTTTCAGAAGAATTTCCTTTCAGACTTTCAGAAGAACCTCCTTTTGGCATGTTTTTATTGTGAACAGTGAATTCTGGTTTGGACTGATTACACTAACACAACTATCTATGTAGAACAATATCCATCAGAATCCAAGGCCAGAACGAAATGCTTTTTTTTCTGAACCTCCTTTATATACTGGGGATGGGAGAATAGAACATTACTGTTTTGTCAAAGTTTATATTTTCTTGTGGGGCTTTGTTTTATTATCTCAGGAACTATTGGGGCTGAAAAGACTATTTACCGTCTTTAGTCAAAGACGATTTATGATATACCATTTTATAGTTCTTGGTCTGTTCTATGAAATAAGGTTGTGTGATTTTATTATTAGTGAGGTGAGGCCAAAGTTTTAAATGTGAAAATGTGTATGTCGGATGTTTGGCACCACTTTCCTGTAAGCCTAGAAGTTTGACAATGATGTTTGGATATTCAGTGGAATCATGCTTGACATTCCAAACACCATTGTCAAACTTCTAGGCTTACAGGAAAGCAGCACTGAATGTCCGATGTACACATTTTCGCATTTAAAACTTCAGCCTCAACCCTCAAAAAGTGCTGAAGCATAAAAGAAGAGGAAAAAGGGAGGAGGTGCAACATAATGTATTCATTTTGCTTCATTTCGTGCCCCAAAAATATATATCTTGAACCATCCATATGAAAACAGTTATATTTTTGGAAAGGTGTGGCACCTTAAAATCCTTTCTCTAGTCGTCATTAATGTCATTTGAAATTTTTACATAGTATCAATTTGTAGAATGGAATTAATATTTATTATTATGAGTAATGGTGTGACAAATATTAATTTGATATTTTATTTTAAAAAATTGGTAGGTGAAAAGATAATATAAATCAGGCTTTCATTTATATTTGAGTCAGACACATAATGACAAGCTAAATAGCACAAAATAGTATTCCTAATCATGTTTTCATTTTCAATTTTGAACTACAAAAATTTTTATTATAATTTAAACTTTATTTATATTACTAATTATTTAAATTTTTAATAAAATGAATATACCCTAATAAAAATATCTTTGACTCAAACACCTTATGCTTCCAAGAAGTAATATTTATTATCCTACAAATATGTTTTTAGGATAATAAATATTACTTCTCAGAAGCATAAGGTGTTTGAGTCAAAGTATTCAAAGAATCTGAGCGTTTATTGAAAAGTAAAAATATCATTTACCAAAGAGAAATAATTTCAAATGCTTTCAAATAATGAATTTTAGTTGCAGGAAATAGTATTAAAAAACAAACAAGAAGTCATCTACAATCATTTATTACATGTAACAAATATGAATTATTGTCAATTGATCTTTAAAATGTTTCACATTTTTTAAAGTTTGAATATTTGATGTCAATTGGCAACAATTGATAACAATTGTTACTATATCACAACTATAATTTAAGTAATATTAGTTGGTATCTGTTGAATAAAATAATGAAATGATATTTTTACTAAGATTATTAATATAATATGCATGCATATAAATTTATGTACACAGGGCTATTTTTCAGCTGGAATACAGCAATACACCATACAGATAGCATAAAAGTTATCACTATCTGGTATGTAGTATCAGTATTTCCTCATTAAGAAAAATTCAATATGTTCAGGCAAAGTCTGTTAACTGACACAACACAAATGAACAAACTGAACTTGAGCCACTCTATTTGCCAAATTAATGCCATAGACCAATTGGAACCAACATAAAAAGTATTGATAAATAGGGTGGGACCCCCTTTTATTAAAAGCAATCTTTCATTGAATGGATAGTGTCTGGTAACTGTCTGTCCCTGTTTTGTTTTTGTCAAGAAACAAAGTATGAGAAAGGTAATGATAATTTGAAAGGGAATGGTACTAACCTTTTCAAATTATCATCAGCAAAAATGAAGTTCAAATTTTCATGGTTATTAAAAAGGCAATATTTAGTAACTTATAATAAATCCAAAATAAGAAATAGGGAAGAAAGTGCAAACAAAGATATACAAAACTACTGTATAATATAAATGATACAACATAAATGTGTACATGTATAAAGAAGAAAAATTTTTTTGTTTATCAAATATGCATACTGCCAATAATTTTTTTTAAAAAGAGCACTGTGTGTATAAAATATATATAGTTTGCATACATAAAAATAAATATATTATGTGATTTTTACTTACAGAAAGAAATTACATTCAGACAAATCAGCTTCACCTTGTTTGAAAAACAGATCTAAAGTGCCAATCTTGAGAAATGGTAACTCTAAAAGAAGAACAAAAAATACTAGTAATTTACTAAAATCAAGTTCATCAAGTTTTCATGAAGATTTTGAAAAACAAAATGAAAATACAAATAATAAGGAAAATATCTCAGAAACAACAAAAACAATAAGATCATTGACATTTACAGTGAGAAAGCCTTTATTTCCAGTATTACAGAACTCAGAAGATGATGATAAAAATAACTGTAGTTTATTGACAGATAAATTATCTGAACAGAATTCTGACACATCTGAAGAATACAAAAAATGTGAAAAATCAAATAAAGTAATTAGAAACCATTCCTATGTTGTTTCAAAATGTGATAATTCCAAGTCTTTACCAAATATATCTCTATATGAAAGAAGGTAATATTTCTTTTTAACTCATTTTGTTTTCTTATTTATATTTGTAAATATAAGCACATTGAATCTATTACTATATAAACATCATACAAAACATGTTTTAACAGTACATTATATTCTTTATATTTTCAAATTTTCAGATAAATTGCTAACAAGTAAGTTTCTGTCAGGAAAATAGCATTCAAATACAAATAAAAGTTATTACTAAAATTTTTTAAAATGATGTCAAATTGTTTAAAAATGTCCATTATTATTCTTGAAATTTGTATTTTAATTAGTGTTAAGGAATATACTTAATTCATATTTTTAGTATAAATTTGAATAATTTGGAATTAGTGTGTTTCATAATTCAACTTAACATGTGATCTTCCAATTTTATAAAATGTTTTTTCAGAAATTCTCCAAAATATATAATGTAAACTCTTGGGGCATGGATGAAATTGTAATGTTTGTTTGTCATTTACATCTAATTATCAGTCATTTGTTGTTTTTAACTATATTTTTGTGATGTTTAAGCATGGAATATAAAACTTTTATCTTTAATTTAATTAAAAAAATAGTGATTTTTAATTAAATAAGAAAAGAAAGTAAGAGAGTATGATATATACCGGGTGATTCAAAAGTCACAGAAATAAAAAAAATAATAACTTGCAAACTATTTACAGTAAGATGATGCTGTTTTCACAGAAATGCTTACAAAGAAGCAGGATTTTTTTGTGTAATAAAAATTTTAGTACCAAAATAGTTTACATTTCTTGCCATAGATGGCACTTGTTAAGATTACATAATTTGTGAAGTTGTTACTAGAGTTTACACTAAGAACATTTTTATTTTTTTATTCTTACTTTAACAAATTTACAAATTATTTCAGTTTCTTACAGCGCCATCTATGGCAAGAAATGTAACTATTTTGGTACTAAAATTTTTATTACACCTAAAAAAATCCCGCTTCTTTGTAAGCATTTCTGTGAAAACCACATCATCTTACTGTAAATATTGGGTTGAAAAATACCACTAGACGGATTAGTGGTATTTTTCCCGCCATTTTCATTCTAAACCATATTATCATTATATATTTTGACAGCTAGCATTTTATGGCTTATTTGTAAAAAATTTTGTTTGATTTCGTGCAATTGTTTATTTTTTGTGTCCCATCAAATATGGAAGATCGAAAGCAGCATCTTTGGCATATTTTGCTTTTTTATTACCAAAAAAATAAAAATGCCATCAAGCAAGAAAAAAATTGTGTGACATGTATGGTGGAGATGTGTTGACAGAACGACAGTGCCAAAACTGGTTTACAAAATTTTGTTCTCGCAATTTCAGTATTGAAGATGCACCACGTTATNTTCTTTGACTCAAACACCTTATGCTTCCAAGAAGTAATATTTATTATCCTACAAATATGTTTTTAGGATAATAAATATTACTTCTCAGAAGCATAAGGTGTTTGAGTCAAAGTATTCAAAGAATCTGAGCGTTTATTGAAAAGTAAAAATATCATTTACCAAAGAGAAATAATTTCAAATGCTTTCAAATAATGAATTTTAGTTGCAGGAAATAGTATTAAAAAACAAACAAGAAGTCATCTACAATCATTTATTACATGTAACAAATATGAATTATTGTCAATTGATCTTTAAAATGTTTCACATTTTTTAAAGTTTGAATATTTGATGTCAATTGGCAACAATTGATAACAATTGTTACTATATCACAACTATAATTTAAGTAATATTAGTTGGTATCTGTTGAATAAAATAATGAAATGATATTTTTACTAAGATTATTAATATAATATGCATGCATATAAATTTATGTACACAGGGCTATTTTTCAGCTGGAATACAGCAATACACCATACAGATAGCATAAAAGTTATCACTATCTGGTATGTAGTATCAGTATTTCCTCATTAAGAAAAATTCAATATGTTCAGGCAAAGTCTGTTAACTGACACAACACAAATGAACAAACTGAACTTGAGCCACTCTATTTGCCAAATTAATGCCATAGACCAATTGGAACCAACATAAAAAGTATTGATAAATAGGGTGGGACCCCCTTTTATTAAAAGCAATCTTTCATTGAATGGATAGTGTCTGGTAACTGTCTGTCCCTGTTTTGTTTTTGTCAAGAAACAAAGTATGAGAAAGGTAATGATAATTTGAAAGGGAATGGTACTAACCTTTTCAAATTATCATCAGCAAAAATGAAGTTCAAATTTTCATGGTTATTAAAAAGGCAATATTTAGTAACTTATAATAAATCCAAAATAAGAAATAGGGAAGAAAGTGCAAACAAAGATATACAAAACTACTGTATAATATAAATGATACAACATAAATGTGTACATGTATAAAGAAGAAAAATTTTTTTGTTTATCAAATATGCATACTGCCAATAATTTTTTTTAAAAAGAGCACTGTGTGTATAAAATATATATAGTTTGCATACATAAAAATAAATATATTATGTGATTTTTACTTACAGAAAGAAATTACATTCAGACAAATCAGCTTCACCTTGTTTGAAAAACAGATCTAAAGTGCCAATCTTGAGAAATGGTAACTCTAAAAGAAGAACAAAAAATACTAGTAATTTACTAAAATCAAGTTCATCAAGTTTTCATGAAGATTTTGAAAAACAAAATGAAAATACAAATAATAAGGAAAATATCTCAGAAACAACAAAAACAATAAGATCATTGACATTTACAGTGAGAAAGCCTTTATTTCCAGTATTACAGAACTCAGAAGATGATGATAAAAATAACTGTAGTTTATTGACAGATAAATTATCTGAACAGAATTCTGACACATCTGAAGAATACAAAAAATGTGAAAAATCAAATAAAGTAATTAGAAACCATTCCTATGTTGTTTCAAAATGTGATAATTCCAAGTCTTTACCAAATATATCTCTATATGAAAGAAGGTAATATTTCTTTTTAACTCATTTTGTTTTCTTATTTATATTTGTAAATATAAGCACATTGAATCTATTACTATATAAACATCATACAAAACATGTTTTAACAGTACATTATATTCTTTATATTTTCAAATTTTCAGATAAATTGCTAACAAGTAAGTTTCTGTCAGGAAAATAGCATTCAAATACAAATAAAAGTTATTACTAAAATTTTTTAAAATGATGTCAAATTGTTTAAAAATGTCCATTATTATTCTTGAAATTTGTATTTTAATTAGTGTTAAGGAATATACTTAATTCATATTTTTAGTATAAATTTGAATAATTTGGAATTAGTGTGTTTCATAATTCAACTTAACATGTGATCTTCCAATTTTATAAAATGTTTTTTCAGAAATTCTCCAAAATATATAATGTAAACTCTTGGGGCATGGATGAAATTGTAATGTTTGTTTGTCATTTACATCTAATTATCAGTCATTTGTTGTTTTTAACTATATTTTTGTGATGTTTAAGCATGGAATATAAAACTTTTATCTTTAATTTAATTAAAAAAATAGTGATTTTTAATTAAATAAGAAAAGAAAGTAAGAGAGTATGATATATACCGGGTGATTCAAAAGTCACAGAAATAAAAAAAATAATAACTTGCAAACTATTTACAGTAAGATGATGCTGTTTTCACAGAAATGCTTACAAAGAAGCAGGATTTTTTTGTGTAATAAAAATTTTAGTACCAAAATAGTTTACATTTCTTGCCATAGATGGCACTTGTTAAGATTACATAATTTGTGAAGTTGTTACTAGAGTTTACACTAAGAACATTTTTATTTTTTTATTCTTACTTTAACAAATTTACAAATTATTTCAGTTTCTTACAGCGCCATCTATGGCAAGAAATGTAACTATTTTGGTACTAAAATTTTTATTACACCTAAAAAAATCCCGCTTCTTTGTAAGCATTTCTGTGAAAACCACATCATCTTACTGTAAATATTGGGTTGAAAAATACCACTAGACGGATTAGTGGTATTTTTCCCGCCATTTTCATTCTAAACCATATTATCATTATATATTTTGACAGCTAGCATTTTATGGCTTATTTGTAAAAAATTTTGTTTGATTTCGTGCAATTGTTTATTTTTTGTGTCCCATCAAATATGGAAGATCGAAAGCAGCATCTTTGGCATATTTTGCTTTTTTATTACCAAAAAAATAAAAATGCCATCAAGCAAGAAAAAAATTGTGTGACATGTATGGTGGAGATGTGTTGACAGAACGACAGTGCCAAAACTGGTTTACAAAATTTTGTTCTCGCAATTTCAGTATTGAAGATGCACCACGTCATGGATGGCCAATTGAAGCCAATGAAAACAAAATAAAAGTACCGATTGAAGCAAACTGCGGAATAACAACACATGAAATCACTAAGATTAAATTTGTCAAATTGAACTGTTTATGAGTACTTGAAACAAATTGGTTTCGTTTCAAAGCTCGATATATGAATTCCATGAGTTCTTACAGAGAAATGTTCTATTTGGTGGGATATTAATAAGGAAATTTTTTTGGAGCTTTTACCAGACAATTTAACAATTGATTCAAAAGTGTACTGCATTCGAGTAAACAAATTGCGTAATATCATCAAACAGAAAAAGCCAGCTAGAATTGATAAAAAAAAAAAGCTGTAGTGTTTTGCCACAATAATGTCAAATTTCACAGAAGTTTGGTAACTCGTCAGAAACTGTTATTACTTAGATGGGACATGCTATCACACCAACCGTATTCGCCAGATCAGCACACTCAGATTATTACTTGTTCCGGTCTGTACAATTTTTTTTAACTGTAAGACATTTACTTGAAATGACAATGTCAAAAATCACTTGGATCAGTTTTTTGTAAGTAACGATCAAGACTTTTATGAATGTGAAATCATGCTACTACCAGAAACGATGACAACAGGTATTTGACCAAAATGGTCAACATATAATTCAATAAAATATTTATTTATCATAAGAATATTGTTTTTTCCACGGAAAAAACAAACTTACTTTCCGAACAACCCAATAGTTTGTGAGTCACAGAAATTTTTAAAAATTAATGACTTTTGAATCACTCTGTATATTCCCAAAAAATATGGGAATGCTGGTAAACACTAGAAACTTACAGAAAAGTAAGTTAATTTTCACCAAGAGAAGTTCAAATTCAGGTGTGCCCTTGACACCAAGAGAATTTCTCTTGGTGTCAAGGGCACATCTGGAAGGGTGTGTTTTGGTATCAAGGGGTGCTGCAGCACATCTTTAATACCAAAGCAATCAGTTTTGTTACTTTAAAATAAAAAAATATATAACAAAGCATACTGCATGACTTCAATTAGATAAGATTAAGTAAAATTAATTCTAAGGTAATTGAGTAATATTCTCTGAGAAAAGACAGGGCACATGTCCTTGGTTCCTTGAGCAGCAATCATCTTCCCAAAATGTAATGTCCCTGCTTGGTTTCATTAGTGTTCAAATTAGCAAAAGTGTGTGTATATAAAATATACAAATGTGTGCATTATATACAAATAATATATACTTACCCAGTAGTTCAACTTTATTATGTAATATTTTTAAATTTGAAATTTTTAATGAAAAAATTTATATTATCCAATCTGTTAATTTTTATATCAATGAGCTTTTGAGTTTTGTTTTATATATAATAAACAAACATGAAACATTTGATAATTTAATAAGCTGAAATGTTAAACTTATATAAGCTAAGATTATAGTGAAGTTTTTGAGTATTTATATTGTATAATATCTAGGATAGGTCTACAAATCTTGGATACAGGATTTTTTGAAAATTTTTCAATAAAAATTTTGTAGCAACTTTGTATTTTCTGTAGGAATCATTAAAAATTTATCTTTTGTTTTATCTAAAATCATAGACAAATAATAGGTTTTGCTGTCAATAGCTAAAACTATTATAGTATATATAGTATTATAGTACTAAATAATACTAGCCAAACTCAATTTTTCCTTTTTAATATATAACTTTATAACGATCATTATAATTATAACATCAATAAATGAAATAATAATTCAATTTTTGGCTTAAAGAACAAAAATGATGTCAACATGTTTAATCAAACTTCATTTTAAAAGAAATTTAATGTACTTCATTAGTTATAACTTAATAATATCAGTCTTTAACAATGGTTTATTCTTAAAGAAGATAGCCATATAATAACACACTAAATTATAATACCAAGTTAGAGTATAATTTTTTAATTTCAGTTCAGTTCAATAAGAATCAATTGCTTAACTTATTTTATCTGTTTCTATTAACAGATGAATTGAATTATGAATGTTCAGGATTGATTTTCAAATGCTTTCCTAATCAATATTTTAAATCAGCTAAACTCTTTCTTTCTGAATTGTTTAATGTTAACAAAAATTACCATATAGAATAAAAGCATTAATTTTAATATTTTCCCTAAAATTCATAATACAAAATATATTGAGTATACTTTAATAAAACATTAATGAATCTTGGAAAAAATTGTAAATTGTATGTTTTAAAACAAGGCACTAATTTTAAATGATCTGAAATGTATTTTGTACAAGAATTTCAGAAAATAAAATTCTTGTATTAATTTTTTTCATTTAAGTTGCCATAGAATGTCAAAAAAAATATCTAAATTGTAAATTATTTTATCTTTGAAGAACAAAATTTCATAATTATTCACTATTATATATATTTATTTTAGATATCTTATTCTATGGCATATAAGATGTAAAGATGGCATATAAGATGTATAAGATGACTTTTGTCCAAAAAGGCTCAAATTTTCCATGTGACTATGCAAAGTTGTAATCTCTCGTAGGTTAATGAATTCCTCAAATGACCTTCAGTAGGCCCAATAAAACAACCTAATAAAAATGTTATTGTTTAATTAAACATAATGCATTGGACAGTGAAGAATGGAAAAGATTAGAGGAGACCTTCATCCAGCAGTGGATTGATAATGGTTGAATATGATGTAGTAGTAGTTCTTCCAATGCTAGGTAGCATACTGGGCAGCAATTATCTTCCATTAATTTCGACCATGGTTGAGTGCTTCAGCTTCCTCCCAAGTCATATTGAACCTCTTCAAATCTTGAAGAAAAGTTCTATGCAGAGTATTCCTGGGGCATTCTTGTGGTCATTTGGCACCAGGGGGAACCCATTTCTTGGCTGTCTTAGGGATTCTATTGTTCTCTATACAAAAATGTGGTCGGCCAGTCAGACTCTTCTATGGACACAATGTTATGAAGTTTGCACATCCCACTTCTTTGGAGAACATCTCCATTGGTGATATGATCTAAATATCAGATCTTTAGGATTCATCATAGGCAAAGATGCCTATGACGAATCCTAAGATTCCTAGTGATTGCTTGCCATGTGCAATCAATAGGAAAAACTATTTTCCATTGCAGAGACAACCTTTCTTTAGAGATTGGACATGGCAAGCAATGAAGATAGGACTAGTATACATCTGTAATGCAATTTTTACTTTGGAAAACATCAATAGAAATTTAATAATGTCTTCCAGGAATCACTAGCATAAACAGCTATCAAAATCATGATGGAGGTGAATAGGTGGAATTTGGTTCTCAATGAGATGGATGGTGAGGAACATATCTTGTTCATCCACCAGAAGACTCGCCACTTTTCTGCTGCGTCACTTCATGTCCATTACTGCGTCACCATTTTGAGGAATAACACTACCTAAGTAGGTGAATCTCTCCACTTCCTCCAATTGTTGTGTTCTGACAATTACTCCCTGCGTTTGGGCATACATGCATAATTTTCAATTACATACATGCATAATTTTCAATTTTATGGTGTTTATCCTGATGCCAATTTTGTGTGCCTTCCAACCCAATGTGGCTGTGGCATGCTATAGCATTGTCTTGCTTTCCTGTTATAGGGCAATTATTATCAGCAAAAACCAAATCTCCAAGACGGTCCTCGTCAAACCAGTGGATGCCAGTTCCAATGTATGCACTGGACGCTTCTGCTCATTGCATGACATAATCAAGGGTGATGAGGAAAAGGAAAGGGGACAGGACATAACCCTACCTGACTCCTGTCATAATTTCAAGTCTGTATGATCACCTTCAGTCTTGACGCAACAACTTGAATGCAGCTATAAGCCTTGAAAATGATGACAGTTTGTTGGTACACCATATAATTGCAGGATCTACCAGAGGGACTTACGGCAAACACTGTCAAAAGCCTTCTTGAAATCAATGAAATTGATGGCCAATTGGTGTTGATGCTAATGCATTGTTCAATGAAATTTCAAAGGGAGAAGATCTGCTTGCTGCACGATCTTCCACAGCAAAACCCAACTTGCTCCTCCTGCAAGCACTGATCAAGGGCAATCCACAGGCATCGAAGGAGGACCAAACAAAAGCCTTTCCAGGCACAGAAAGGGAGGATGATACTTCACCAATTAATACATTCAGAGATAGCTCCTCTCTCAGGAATTCTGACTTTAGCAACCCTTTTCCAATCCTCTGGGTCTTTCCCACATTTCCAACACCTGTTAAACAATAACGTTAGCTTTTTTCCAACATGGGCTGCCTTCCAGGCTTCAAAATCTCAAGCCTTAATTTCGTCCAAACCAGCTATCTTACTATTCTTTAGGCTCTTAATTGCAAGCTCCACTTCCTCAAGGGCAATATCACCAATGTCCACTTGAAGCTCATCCTGTGTATCCTCAATATCAAAATCATATATGATGGTCTGTTCTGCTTGATTGTTTCCTGAAAATGTTCCATCCATCTTTTGTTCTGCTCATCTTGAGTGATGAGAAGCTTCCCATTTTTGTCTTTTATTGAAATGCTGGAGTTACTCCTCATCCCAGTCAGTTCATTGACTATGCAGTACAGGGTCTTGGAGTCATTCTGGTTGGAAGCCTCCTGTGCTTCAGTGCCCTTTCATTCTAACCATTTTTTCTTGTCTTTCCAACAGTTTTTCTTTACACCAACTATCCAACTCTGTGTATCTTTGGTTCAGTTCCTCCATCTTAGCCATTGTTTTAGCCTGATCCCTTTTTAAGTTTTACATCTTTCCTCTCAACAATCAACTTCCATGAGCGATCTTGGATCTACTGATCCTTTCATCGACCTTGACATCTTCCAATGATGTTTTGGGTGCACTTTGTGATAATGTCTTTGAGGTTCCCTCAGAGATCTTCTATGTCTGTCATCACTCCAAGAAGGACGAAGTGATTGTCCAACTCCAGAGTAAATGCTTTGGTTATGATTGGATCATTTAATTTTTCTCTCACAAATGATCTTTTTAGCATGAACTGTTTTTGATTATGAAGTTTGAGTTTAATATCTGCCCTAACTAGGTAATGGTCAGATCCAATATCTGCACTTTTGTAAACCCTCACATCGCGCAATGATACCTCGACTTTTTACTAATACAAATAAAGTCTATTGTCTATCTCATTAAAAGTGTGCCTGTCTGGTGACTGCCAGGTCGTCTTATGAATAAGCCAATGCTGGAAGTAGATGTTCCCAACACACAACCAATTGTGTTCACAAAATGATGTTAACCTTTCTCCATTGTCATGCATATAAACATAGGATGCATGAGCAGCAATCAGTCTTGAGTCCTCAATGATCACCGCCCAATTGGGCATTAAAGTCTCCGAACAGGACCCTTGGGTCATGATTTGGGATACCATTAAAGACGTCTTGTAGCTGCTCATAAAATTTATCTTTTATTGTGACCTCCAACGTTGGTTGGTGCATAAATCTGCATCACAGTCTCTTTGGCATGTCCATGGGTAAAGCAAGCTGTAATAATCCAATCACTGAAGGGCCTCCATCCAAGTAGTGCTTTCATCACTTGTTTACTCAGAATAAGACCTACTCCACATTCATGCTACTCTTCATGGCCTGCATACGGAATGGTCTTGCCATCACTACTGATTTGGCTGTTTGTTATCCATCTAACCTCACTGACGCTAAGGATGTCCAACCAGTTTTCATCAAATGTCCGTAATAGCTGAACAAGTCTTCCGCTCTGATATAGGGTAAGCACATTCCAATTTTTGTAATATTTCTGGCAGAAAAAATCATTTCCAACATCAGACACCGTTGTTGTCAGTTTTCTTCGATGCCGTAATATTACTTGGAACCAAAGTTCTGCTCATTCAATTGAAATTTCTGTTTATTCTTGCTGTTTCTGTAGCACTCATAATTTTTACAGGGATGGGTTGGTTGTTAACTCGATGCCCAACCCTCCTTCTTTTGCATCTAGGCTCACTTATTAGCTAATGAAGCTTAAAATTTTAACTGTTTATTTTAAACGTTCTATTCCATATATATATATATATATATGTTGTATTTATATGTTATATATATATATACATCATATAGATTTATTTATGGAATAGAACGTTTAAACGGTTAAAATTTTAAGACACCCTGTATGTATGCACACCCACACGCACACACGGTGTCTCAGTTAAACGTTCAGAACTTCTAAGAGGGGTAGGGTGCATCCCGACAACTCGGAATCATATAGAAATGCTTTCCTGAAGTGGTGATGTACACAGTAACAGCTAACTTCTGGTGCAAGCTTGCAGAGAAATTATGGCTGGGAATACGCCTCATCGGATATCGTTCCGTGTACAAGTGCTGTGCAGCTGGCCCACTACAATCTGCAGACCCATACACCAAATGCATATTGGCTAATTCTGCATCTTTTGTGTGAAATGGTAATTCCTTGCAAGAACGCTTGAAACTTTTGCACACTGCCATCTACCACATCAGGAAAGCATTTCTGACACCACGTTGCTATATGATTTTGAGTCGTCGGGATGCACCCTACTCCTTGTAGAAGTTCTGAAACGTTTAACTGGGACACCCTGTATATTAGTGAATAATTTATTAATAGAATAATGTAATCCAAAAATAACTGAATTAATAGATTTTTATTAATAAATATATTTTTTTAGTTTTGAGGAATGGATAAATTCAAAGAATTTAACATTGCTGCAATACAGGAACATAAATTACTTTGATAGCTACTTATCTAAAATGGAAAATAAATATATCAATGATAAAGATTTTATGAAACAGGTAAGTCAGAAATTTATATATATACTAATATAATCTGATAATATAATTTCTTCTCAAGATTACAGTTCAATTTTCATTCATTCACTAACAGTATTTAACTGTAATTTTTCCAATAATGCAAAGCAGTGTATAATCTGCAAAAGCAATCTTTTGTTGATCAAAAAAGCTTATGTAATCCAAACAAGTTTCAGTTTAAAATACATCAGTAATGAAATGATGAAATTTGCAATGGCATTTAAAAATATTTATTTTTAAATTATTAAATCTAGGAAAAGTATTAAATAATTTATTTTAAAAACAAGTACCAGTACATAATATAAGTTTAAAATCCAGAATTATAAAAAAAATTGTTAGTTTCTTCAAATTTTTAAAGTTGTCTTCCTTTCTGTCATGTCGAATCACCAGGAACAAACAGTCTTTGTAGAGATGATCTTTTATTATAGCCTCTATCCTTTAATAAAAGATTCTCTGCAAAGACTGTTTTTTTTTTCCTGGTGATTGGACATGATGGAAAGGAAAATGACTTGTTTTACTGTTAGCCATTTTAATTGAAAAAATTGTTCTCCTAGACTAGTTTTAGCTGGTGGGCAAATTATATATTTTGCAAATTTCAGGCAAGATTTTACAAATTAATCATGATATGACAATTGCAGTATAGAATTGCATGAGCTATGTTGTGGGTTTGTAACTAATGTCCTTAAATCACAAACAATGTTGTCAGAAATAACTAAAGAAATTTGTAAACTGTATATTATTATAATTTATATTGTTAGGTTCAGATTTGGGTTTAATCCATGTATTATTGTACTGTTTGAATTAATTATACTTTACTTTAACATAAATTATTGGAACCCCTTTAAGTGAAATCTTGATTACTTCTAACATACCAACATATATGATGTATTGAGCATATCCTCTGGGGTGCTTATGCTGCTGCAGTAGCTCATTGATACCAAAGCAATCTTGTTACTTTAAAATAAAAATACTGTAAATATAATAATACATCACTTTCTGCTATTGAAGCCATATGATGATCTTACACGGGGAAAAAAGCAGAAAAATTTTATATCTGACAAGTGTGTGGACCACAGTAGAGTACAGACAAAAGATAATTGAATGTGAATTCAAAATAACTAATGTTGATAATTTCTAGTGAAAATAAGAAATGTACTAATTTTGTATTTTTTTTTTTCTATTCCTCATTTTGGAATCAAACTAAGATTCCAAAATGATTAAATTATGATTATCATTGATATCAATGATATAAATTATGATTATCATTGATATCATAATTTATATAATTTATAATCTATAAATTCAAAATTATCAATTATCCATTTTTCTTCTTCTATTAAATAACTTTAGGAAGCTAATGAAAAAATAATGATGTAAAAAGTTATGTAACTAAGGCAATTGAGTAGCATTCTCTGAAAAACAGTTGAGCATTTATCTTGAATTGGCTCACCCATATTATCTGATTTCCCCACCCATTTTCTCAAAATCCTGATATGCCACAGTATTCTATAGCAGTGGTTCTCTGTCTTTTTTTGAAGTCGTGGAACACTAAACTTTGACACTTTTTTTCTGCAGAACACTTACAATACATCAGCTTTAAAGCAGGGTGGCAAACCTTTTTGAAATCAAGCGCACTTTGTCTAGTAGATGACGACATTGGCATTTGCTGATTACATTCCCACACAAAAGTTATTTTACATTGTATTGATATTTCTTTTGTGAAATTTTTAATTGTATATTTGATTTTTTGTGGAACACTTGAAGTGGCTTCACAGAGCACCCATGTTCCGCAGACCACGGATTGAGAACCATGGTTCTACAGTATATACATATTAATACTTCTCTTTCAATTTGTACTTGCTAAATTTCATTTCTACTTTGCCATTAGTTACAACTGCATCAACTGTAGTTGTAACCAAAGGAAATTATTAAATATTTTAAATATATTTAAACAAAATATTGTTAGCATTAAATGTAAAAACAAAAAGTAAAAATTTCACTGGGGTCAGTATAAAAATTACATTTAAAAATTTGTTCAAGAAAAATCTTCGTTCCACACAACTTGAATTATTAACTGATTTTTTGGGATCTAATGGTATTCAACAACTTCCTGTAGTATAGAACACTACTGAAGAGGCTTTGGCAATGTTACCAAGGTGAAATACATTAGGAGTTAACACCTTCTTTTTTTTTTTTTTATTGAAGTTCAAATAAAACTTGCTCACTGTTGTTTGTTCTGACCATACCTCTAAAAGTTGGTTTAGAATGAAGATTCTTCTTGAACAAATTTTTAAATGTAATATTTTTTGGTTATAAATTATATATGATAGTTTGTAATTATATAAAGAACTTTGTTTACAGAAGAAAAATGGAATAACTTGTGAAAAGCCTCAAACATTACCCAGTATTAATTGGCAGAAACTACTGATAGAATTGAAAGCTCTTTTAGAAAAGGTATGAAATATTTCTGAAAAATATTCTTGTACATAATTATAAATGTAAACCTATATTTATATATTTTATTTTACATTATCAACACTGTTACATGGCTTTAAGATTTCTGATCTGAACTAAATCTTTAGTTCAGATCAGAAATCTAACAGTCTTTAGTTAGACTGTGTTGCTTAGTTTTAGTTCAGTTTTAGTGTAGTTTTAGAGAAGTGTGTAGAGATCCCCTGTAGGACGAGGTCTGCGGGGTTAAACAAAAATTAACGGACAAATCGGCTTGACAGATATACTAGCTTTTAATTAATTTCAGTTTGGCACGATTGCGATATATACATAGAACACAAAATTGACGATTTCTACAATATTTACGTAGTACAAATAAAATGCTACACATGTTTATGCACTTCCCTCTTTCCTCCTCTCCCTTAAGGGGGCTCATGACACATTATAACAGAGGAGTGACGAAAGGTGCATAACAAAGAAAAAATTATGAACTACATTGTTTGGAAGAATCCTCCGCTGATTTTCTTTCTTTCAAATATGTTGTAACTCGATGTAAAACTGTCCTTAGTTGGATGTTAACGGATTGCCATATCTCCACTTTATTTCCATTTTCAACCCTCTCACGCTTGGTGTCTTGATCTCCTATATCCACGTGTCCAGAACACTGCAAATCGGGAACAAGAAAAACCCGACCTTTTATAACCAAGTGTATATCCTCCTCATGTGACCTCTACTGGCCAATCTGGCTGCCGACATGAGGTGAATTGGGGAAAGATGACACCACGAACAAAAACAAAGGGGTCAAGGGAAAAACCAAAACAAACAAAAAAAAAAGTCGTGAAGCACTAGAAGTGTTTGGAAAATTAATACCCTACTTGTAAGTTGATAAAACAACAACATTTAATTACTGAACTAACTACACTATTGATGCACACTTGGTTCTATACAAAGTTACACATAAATGATACTTCAGATTTACTGATATAAAAACATACAATACTTACAATAAACTATACTCTGCCTGTGTTGCATTTTTGCACCTTATCCAAGCTATGCTCTGTAGTCTGAAAGATGATATACAGTACTTATCTTATGGCTGGGAGTCATCTTTATGTTTCCATGACTTGCAGCAAAAATAGCTTTCCAGATGGCTGGCATATTACAGCATGGTCGTGAAAATTTGCAGGAAGTTGGAGTGTCAGGGATGACAGAAGGGTTTGAATCAACCACATAACTTCCAATCCTGACATGGGGATTTTAAACTGTTTTTGGTTAAGCCCTTGGGCCACAATTGGTTATTGACAGTGGTGATATTCGAAATATTTAACAAAGGGTTCGCTAACAGAAAATTTTTCCATAACAATTTTTTTCTCAAGTTGACTGCCTGTGCACAGTCAACTTGAGAAGAACCTGGATATTACATGCAATGATAAAACTGACATAACTACGTGGTAAGTCACGAACACTGACAAACAAAATGGAAGTTTTGGTTAGAAATAAATACAATACTTTTTCTTGCAATATATCTAGTAATAGACAGATGTCATCGTCTCTCGAAATACAATATCTTTTTTATTTCGCTGTTGATAGCTCGACATGTGATCTGCAGCCATCTTGTATTTTCTCGCGCGCGTGGGATTGTGGGATCTCTCTTATGACTGGATCTAGTTTCAAGAATTCTCTTGAGTGGATCGCCATTGAACCTTGTATCAGTCGAGATTGAAACGGTCGAGGGAGGTCGCACCAAGGCAAATGGGGGTTTTCTTTTAACCCTTTCCACCCTGTGCACTAAGAGGGCCTCTTTTTGCAAGCCCATTATGGGTTCAGCCAGGCCCACAATGGGGCTGCCGGGTGGTGAGGTGCAGGGCTCGACATATCCGAGCAGACCATCCCCGAAAAATTCCTGGGGATTTTACGACCTGTTTGGATTCGAGCCCGGGTCCCCCAGAGCGGTAGGCTGCCGCCTTGACCGCTCGGCCATCCGGCTGCAGGAAAATGGGATATAAAGCTCTAGTTTAGTAGTGTCACAGAGTATAATATGTGTATTTTGATATATTTTTTAAAAGAAACAAAACCACTGAGAAATGTGTGTTTAACAAGGTTCGGAAAACTTTGAAAATGTTAACAATGGGTTCGGCCAAACCTGTGCGAACCCGCTGAATATCACCACTGGTTATTGACCTCCCAATCCAAGTGTTTTTCCTGTCTGTGACATTAGAAGCAAAGGGCCACCATCAGCTTGAAGATGAATCACGTTTCCTAAGTTTGAAATTGCATCTTTCTCTCTCTCTCACTTACTAAACAGCTTTTAGCCTCCAAATAACTTATTACTGTATATTCCATATGGACATTGAGATATGTTATTACTCCCAGAGATACTAAGTTTACTACTTAGTATACATTTGAACTTCAAAGTGCATAAAACACTTTCCAAATGTATCATAAAAGATGGGGGTAAGTACAGTTTGAACATATTTACTGCAATACTACTTACTATAAGTGATTTCACACATGTTACCGACTTCTCATTTATTGGCAAGCCATATACACCATTATGAAAAATTAGATTATGGGTACCTTTTCTTGTTTTTTTCTTTTCAACATGTTCAAAACAGTTAAGCAGACTGCCAACTATGAAATAGTCTATTTATAATTTATTTTGTATACTAGTACATTCTATATATTAACAGGACTTATTATACTAGAATTATGGATGCAGATATTTAGTCTTACAGTTTAAAAATAATGTTCTTTATTAAGTATTATTTTTAAACTGTAAGACTAAATATCTGCATCCATAATTCCAGTATAATAAGTCCTGTTAATATATAGAATGTACTAGTATACAAAATAAATTATAAATAGTGTTAAAAAAGGACAAAAAGGCATAATAATTATGAAATAGTCTGTTCATTTTTTGCATTCAAAAACTGTGAAACCTTTGGACATTCATCAGATTTTGTGAGGTTACCAGTTATGAAATGGTAACGATAAGACAGAAGACAGGTTAATAAAGGTCACAAGAACATGAATAAACGTTAGTTGACTATTTGATCAGTGATGATTTTTATGCATGCAATTGATGTGAAAGTTTGTGAGAATAGTTTTGTTCTGACCATACCTCTAAAAGTTGGTTTAGAATGAAGATTTTTTGAACAAATTTTTAAATGTAATATTATTTTGTTAAAAATTTTGTGGTGGTGTGGAGGGCAAAAAAAAAGATGACAAAGAAGTAACTATAAATTAAATAGGATTTTTATTTAACTACAGTTACGTGGTCCTTCGTACACCTGGTTCATTTACACTAAACACACTTGATCCCAAACTATAGTACGCACACAAGTTCGAAGCCGTCCGACAAATTTCTATGCTTTCACGGGCAGGAGACACGTGCTTGCGACAATGCAAAATTACGGTTTGAAATACTACAACTAACTTAAATCTACCTTAATCTAACTTATATGCTAAGGAAGAAGGGTGAAGAAATTAAGAGATAGGCCTACTAAGAGAAGAGACAAGTATAAAGGACAGATTTGTGGGGGATACCCGGGTAAACTTGGGAGTCTCCGATCTTCTCTATATCGGTACTTGAATTAACTCAATTTCCTTCCTCTTGATTCTGTCTCTTGAGAATTTGGGAGCGTTTTTCTTGAAGTCTTAATCTGGGTGTCTTTCTAATTTTCGTCCGTTTGCAGACGACTTCCAAGCCTTCTCCGTTTGTCCCACTAGGTGACAAACCTTTAGCTTGCTGTTTCCTACGTCTGTACACCTCGGACGCTGACCCGAAAGTGTCTTGTTCGTTTTCCTGATGGCCTCAGGGCTTCTTAATGTCCCCTTTGTCTTCTCCCCTTTGTCCTTGGACAAAGGTTGTCCCCCACCCACAGAAAAGGAATAGGTTAGAAAGTTCTAGAAACACGTTAAAGACAAAGGAATTTAGGAGAAATAAAATTTATATCTACCCCTATTTACAAAGACATGGCGTACCGCCACAATTCTCTCTCCTGCATTGCCTGCAAATTTCAAGGATTGTTCTCTTTGAATTAGTCTAAATTGATCTGTCACTATCAGAAATTAGTCACACTGGGTGCAACATATGCTCACCAAGAAAAACAAAAAACAAGTAGGTGACCAGTGCATTAATCTTTCTCATGTGATACAGTGAGCAAAGTGATGGGTTCTTGAATGATATCACAGGTGATGAAACATGATGTTCTAAATGACACTGGAATCAAGGTATCTGTTCCTAAGTGGACACCTCATCCACAAAAAAGCAGAAATCCAAACAGACAATTGCAGACAATCTGCAAGATAACATGCACCATTTTTGGGATGATCATGGAGTTTGCTTATTGAATTCTTGTTTAACAGAACAACAATAAACAAATTTACTTAACTACCTTATTTTTGCTGAGAAATGTTTACATAATCAGAAATGTTTTCAACCTAACTCAATGGGTTGAGAATGTGCTTATGTAAGCATTTTTTTTGCAAGAATAAGGTGTCAAGTTTTTCATGGTTGGGTGTGTTATTTAGATTACAACAATAAACTTTAGCAGTTTATTGTAATACCCTGAATAAATTGCATTGTATGAACCATAAAAAAGGCATGACATGCTTATTCATTTGTGTTGCTTTATGACAATGCTTGGTTGCACATTGCTGCTCAAGTCCTCATCACATCATTTGGCTGGAACACCTTCCTACAAACTAGACTATCAAGTGACTCATCTATTCATGCATCTAAAGTTTCTTGCTCACCAGTCTTTCTTCAACAGTGTTGACATCATAAAAATAGTGTAGAGACTAGACTACCTTCACACACAGCCCAATTCTACAAGAAAAGGAATACAGGTGGCCAGTGGCAGACTGGCCAGGATATCAGTTTGCCCAATGGCAAGTGGGCTTTCTTAAGATTAGACAATATGTTAAAAATATTAAATGACTTTATTTTAGCTTAAAAATATAATAGAAATTCTATTAGTATTATTATATGCAACTAAAATTTACATGGTATTACTATTTTAATAAAATTATTTTTGAAAATACTTTATATTTAAGAATATTATAACTGGAAAAAATTATTTCTGGTTATATTAGGCCAATGCATATGTTTTATAGGCTCAAATGTTTACTATTGCAACTTTGCAAAGAAGCTTAGTGGGAATCTTAGCCTGGGATCATGACACACAGCCAGAGTCAACTTTGTATCAAAACTTTTGCATACATGGTAAAAGACAATAAATATTTTTTATTGCATCTGCCTTAGTTTGAGTGTGCTTCATCAGCTCTTCACATCATGTTGGTTGTTTTGTGTTTCTTTTTAGTTAATATTTTTTATATACTGTGATCCTAAGCCTTTTAATTTTAATATAAAGGATTATAGACATAAAAATGACCCCATTACAATAACTCATATTTCTGAAGTACAAAACAAGTCTATAAAAAGAATTAAATGATTATAACAACCAAAGAAAGGCTCAAATTAAAGGTTGTGGTGGACTTGTTACATTCCTGACAACTACAGTATTAGCATGTTAATCTAAATTATGAAGAATACAAGAAATTATATTTGATAGAAGAAAGTCACAGAGTTTCTTAAAATATTATTCTATTCAAGTTGATTCAACATCAAATATTCATCCATCAATTAGTTTTGCATTATAATTTGGAAGCTGCTTAAAAGTGTTGTGATCAACTACTTTTAGTTGTGCAAATATGATACAGGATAGGGACTTTTTGATCTATTGACTGAAGCATTAATTGATCTTAAAAATTTTTATCTGGCAGTATAGATGGAGCTGCAAGCTACCATGGTCAGGATAATGGTTTACAAAATAAAATTATTGATGTAGTTGATCAACATGTTCATGAGAGATGCTATGACCATGTCTTGAATTTTTTTTCAATTTGCTCCAGAATTTAGCAACTTTGTGAAAACATCATACAAATAAATGGCTGTGTGAATTTTGTTGTTGGAAAACATCTTAGGACAAGAAAAATGAAATGATTACAGCTAATTGGTGAAACAAGATTGTCAAGGTAATTCAATGTAGTAACAACTATATCTGGACATTTTGATGATGCTGCTGTCAGTACTTTTGTAAATCTAGTCATAAGCTTATGAATGAAACAAGATTCAGACAAGTTGATGCAGAAACTAAACAAGAAGCTAACGTTTTACTTCAAAATCTTCTATAGTTTGTTTAGATATGCTTACTGTGTGGTGCCTAATAGATTCAAATATGAGAAATTTGAAGGAACAGACAAGAACATTTGATAATGTTTATAGCAAGGTATTAGAAATTTTTAATAAATGTAATGACAAAATTTCACAGTTGAATATGGATGAAAATCAAACATTGGAAATTGGCTCTTTGGAAACACCATTACAGAGGAAGAAAAATTAAAGGCAGATGAGCTTACAGATGATGGGAATTTCACAGATTTTTAGTAAATCTAACATAATGGATTGCATTGTCCATTCATTAGATTTAAGCTGTGTACAACACAAAAAGTTGTATGATTTATCCTGGTTGGACCTAGCAAGCTAAAACTATTGCAGAGAAGGGCCTTGAAGATGAAATGTGATTTCTGCGAGTTATATAAAGGCACACAATACAGATTAGATAACATACAACACAATTATTTATTAACTCGCTAGTTCAAATACAAGATTTCATAGGATACCAACAATTCTAGTTGTCCCTTTTTCCGAACCGAACATCCGATTAACTAAAATTATCTTACTTAATACTAGGTTCCTATTTCTACTCAAATTAATTGAATATAGCCGGCTTATTCGAAGATTTAGAAGGTGAAAGAAAAGAATAAGGAAAGAAAGTACCCAAAACTTGATGATACAGGTTGAAGTGTGTGGGTTTGTGGATGAGGCTTCTCGTCGGTCAAGGGGGGCTGATTCACTCAATTCTCGTTTCACACTGAGATATTAATCCAAAAGGGGCGATCCGTCTGGTTCCTCTCAGTCCAGTTCCTTTTTCTATCTCTTGTTCTAAGGTCCTCTTTTTCTTCTCTCACCATACAATCAAACTTACAGAGGAGTCTTTCCTTTCGACCTCCTCTTTCCACTTCCTTCCTCCCCGTCCACCTGTCCTTTCACTTCTCCCTTCACTTCCAGTCTGCCCTCATTTTTCTCCTCCACTCACTCCCCTTGTTCTCCCCCTTCTTAACTCCCCCTCCTTCCTCCTCTCTCCTTAGTCCACTCATATCCCCTCTCAAAAGCCTTCCATTCATTCCTTTTCTCTCAGTCCACCCACACACTAAAGTCAATGGGAAGACGATAAGATTATAGAAGAGTAAACAAATAGGACAGGCAAAGGTGAAGTGAAGATGTATATATACATATATATATATACAGTTTAAAATACGGTTTAAAATATGGTGTGTAGCCACAGAAGCATTACAAGATATTATTAAGCTGTCTCCATAAATCAGCAAAGATCAAGTATGTTTTTACTAAATGGCTATTCTAATACAACAATAGAAAAATGGTCAAGAGAATAGATATAAAGTAAAATTTAAAGAAGAATTAAAATTTATATTCTTTCCATATATTAAAAATAATTTGTAAAAATTTTTTAAAAATTTCTCAAGTTTTCTATAGAATTAACAGCTAACTTAAACAAATTTAAAGAATATATATTTACTAAATAAAATTAAAAAGAAACAAAATAAATTAGAAAAATGTCATATACAAAATGTCTTGTATTTGTGCAGATAGTCTGTTATATTGGAGAAACATTATTGGAAAAAGGATAAAAGAACATGAGGCATCAATCAGGTTAAAAAATACTTAATCACCTTGGTTTATACATTGCGATGAAGATAATTATACAATAAAAATAATAATAAAATTTTGTTTCTAGAAAATGATGTATATCTACGGAAGTTTAAAGAACATATAGCGATTAAAAATAACGATTACTTAATTAATTTGAATCACTATTCAAATGGATGTTAATAGATGATATATGGAGTGACATCATATAAGAATAAAAGTATGTTTGTAATATATGTTGAATATTTAGATAAACATTAAATGTAATATAATATATGTTGACAATTTAAAACAAAGGAAATGTAATCGAGAGGTGCCAAGGTGGCGGGAGAGAAAGCGAGCGAGATAGCTCGAAGTAACCAGCTGGATGTAGAAGTGTTTAGTTGTATTATTAAAGAGTTATTCGTACCATAGTATCTGGTCAGTTGAGTCGTTTATAATACATGGTGGCAGCGTAGAGGAAAATGTATCAGATCCCAGCGCCTGAAGTTTTTAATTTTCGTCCGGAAGATTGGAGAACATGGATAGGACGTTTCGAACGATTTCGAACAGCGTCTGGACTCCATAATAAAGAGGAAACTGACCAGGTAAATTCTTTCATATATTTAATGGGACAGAAAGCCGAGGAAATTTTGGCGTCATTTAGTCTCCCAGAAGAGGATAGAAATGNTTATATATATGCATTTTCTGCTTTCTGTGTGTCTTCTGTTTTCATTATAGCTTTACTTTTTTTTTCAAAAATAGGCTGTAGAAAGTTGCTTCTAATTTTTATACAATTATTTTTGCTTCATAATGAATTTCATAATAAAAATATGTAAGTGGGTGCATTAATAGTCAGAATTACCCATATATCTAAGAATTAACCTAGCTATTTGCCATGAGTCTTTTTATATCACTTCTGTGTAAAACAAGATTCTATTATATTGTATATTGAAATTTCACAATATACAATTACTGTAATTGGGATTCAATGAGGAGAAATCGACTGGATCATCCAACCAGAATACTCCCGAAGAAGAAACTCCCAGGACGGAAAATGGAACAGGATCCGGGAATAGGGAACTTTATGAACCAACGCTAGAAATCAAACAAAACTCTCCACCGGGTGAAGAGGACCTTCCTAAAACCCGTAGTGGCAGACCTATACGAATCCCAAGACGGTATTTGGATTATCAGCCGTAAAAGAGAAGGGGGAGATGTAATATATGTTGAAGATTTAGATAAACATTAAATGTAATATAATATATGTGGACAATTTAAAACAAAGGAAATGTAATCGAGAGGTGCCGAGGTGGCGGGAGAGAAAGCGAGCGAGATAGCTCGAAGTAACCAGCTGGATGTAGAAGTGTTTAGTTGTATTATTAAANAAAACTCTCCACCGGGTGAAGAGGACCTTCCTAAAACCCGTAGTGGCAGACCTATACGAATCCCAAGACGGTATTTGGATTATCAGCCGTAAAAGAGAAGGGGGAGATGTAATATATGTTGAAGATTTAGATAAACATTAAATGTAATATAATATATGTTGACAATTTAAAACAAAGGAAATGTAATCGAGAGGTGCCGAGGTGGCGGGAGAGAAAGCGAGCGAGATAGCTCGAAGTAACCAGCTAGATGTAGAAGTGTTTAGTTGTATTAATTAATAAAGAGTTATTCGTATCATATCATCTGGTCAGTTGAGTCGTTTATAATACAATGTTACACAATGCAGGATGATTGTTACTGTGATTGATTTCGAAGAGTCTGAAATATCAGTGTAGTCTCTCTCAGACTGTACCTTTGAGTCATTTATTTTAATATTTTATATTCTTGTTAAAATGTTTTAACTGTAAAATTACAAAACAATTTTATTGTTTATAGACTGAAGAGGGATTGGCAAGAACTCCAATCCAAAATGCATTTAAATAAAATATCTGAGAATTGTCTTCTGAGTAATTCTTGAACTCTGCTGAGCATTGGATTCAAAGGACACATTTTGGTTTATTCATCCAAAAAACTCCTTTTAAGTGGTTATAAAAGTGAAAGATCAAGTAATATTTGAATTGTTCATTTGCTTTGAACTGTAATGTATTAAAGCTACTGCTTAATTAATAATGGTGAGAATATGGATTCCAGTTGTAACAAGAGTAAAATTTATAGCATTTAACCATGTGTACTAAAAATTCTGGCATCCAATAGACTTCATGACAAGGCATATTATAACTTTAATTAAATTTTATAAAGTCACTGACACACTGTTACTCAAGTTTAATGTGAGAGGACATTTTCAAAGCTAAAGATCATAAAGACAAAGCTAAGAAATTCAGTCTCAGGAGAATTTTTAATCATACATGTTTCTATCTATTGAAAAGGAATTTTAGATGAATTAGATACAAAAGCAATTAGTGACAGATTGACAACCACCTAGTGAATTCAAATGATTGCTCTTAATAGTGCACTGCATGAAATATGCTTTTGCTGTTAATTTGTAAAATGTTCAACACAAGCAAATTATTTAATAATAATCACCATTTATTTAAAATAAAAAATTCAATAACAATCTGTATTTACATTTAACATTTACTGAGTATTGCCAGTAATATATGTACATTGTAATTACTAGAAAAATGTTTGTTTAGCAAAAATTTTAACTATACCTTTTCTACTTATGTATTTTTTGAAAATTTTATTTCTAATAAAAATTAAATGATAGTTTTACACTTGTAAGTGGGCATCTTTTTTCTCCTGGCAACCAATAGTTTTAGACCCAGTCTGCTACAATAGTTGGCCTATTATGATAGTTTTCACCATTATTGAAGCATTTATGTAGAAATGTACTGTAGTTTAGGATATGGCTAATCTGATAAATATAAGATTTGTTGACAATTTGTCAATAAACTTTGATTTATTTAACTTTACGACAATACTTACTGTTGATGCTTTCTGAATGCACTGATAATTATATTAATTAATGTAATTTATTGTTAGAGATCATTTTCAAATTGTCACATATTAAGTTTCTCTTTAGTTACTATATATGATTTTTAATTTACTGTTTGAGACACTATGATAAATGCTAAAGCTAAAAATTACAAACTTTGCAATAATTTATTTTTACAGTATGATCTTGTTTTATGTGATGGTTACATGTCAGCAGATACTGTATAAAATGAGGTTACATTTAAATTTGTTCTCCATCCCAAATAGTCTCAGATGATTTTCTTTTATAATTCATGATAGTCACTTAAGCATAGTTATTTTATGCTCAAGTAGCCAAACTAACAAGTAAGAAGCAGCAAATATCATTTCTCTTTGTAATTTTGGCTTTGTTAAATAATGTCAAAAAGGTTACTTTTACACAATACCTACTTATATATATGCATTTTCTGCTTTCTGTGTGTCTTCTGTTTTCATTATAGCTTTACTTTTTTTTTCAAAAATAGGCTGTAGAAAGTTGCTTCTAATTTTTATACAATTATTTTTGCTTCATAATGAATTTCATAATAAAAATATGTAAGTGGGTGCATTAATAGTCAGAATTACCCATATATCTAAGAATTAACCTAGCTATTTGCCATGAGTCTTTTTATATCACTTCTGTGTAAAACAAGATTCTATTATATTGTATATTGAAATTTCACAATATACAATTACTGTAATTGGGATATAATGTTGGTTTGTATGTATGTATACACACATTTCTCTCAAATATGTTTCAATACTAAATTCTGAGAACAATTTTTAAAAATTATTTTTATCTATAAAATTATTATAACTGCAGAAATTATTTTTCTTGATTGACTGTTGAAGAAAAAATATATACTGTGGGTATATTTGAAAACTAAAAAATTAATAAAATTAGACTTATGAAATTTTCTTTTCTTAGGACCTTCCAGTACAATTTGCAACTTGCTTTCTTGATGGAATAAAAATTTATATGCCATCTTGTATTGATAATTCTCTTTACTGGGAATGCAAAGGTATTTTAGCAATTAAAGAAGGAAATGAAAGAGATGCATTAGAATTTTATGATAAAGCTATAAATATTGAAGAAAAGGTAATTTCAATTTTGTTTTAAAATAATATATATTTATATATAATAAGATCTTTTTTCTATTTTAGTCCGATGCTGTTTTTGAAGTCTAATAAATTAATTAGTTTATCAAGATTGAAATTTAAAGAAATTAAAGAACTTAATAAAATCAGGATGGCTCAATAGTGCTTAAATTTATACTTCAAAAATAAGAATATAAACAGCATTAAAATTTAAATGATAGTTTTTATAATGTTCAATTATCATTTTAATTGTATCAAAGATTTTATACATCTATAAAGTATAAATTTTAATGTCAAATGAATAAATTGTTTTAAATTTTAATAAAGTTTATATTTATTTAAAGCTTTTAATGATTTATTTAATTGCCTTAAATTAAAAAGCAGTAGATGTATACAAGGCTGCGGAGTCGGAGTCAGGAGGAATTTCTGGCCATAGGAGTTAGTCGGAAAAAGTGTGTCGACTCTGACTCCTTCATTTTAAATTTACTTAGTTTTTTTTATTTAAATGAAAGAAAATTAATTATATATTTATTAATTTTTTAAAAATCTTTTTGTATTTTGTTATAATTCATTTATTTTAAATACAAAATGCAACAATTCAATTTATTAAATATGTAGTATTCTTTGTAGTATTTGTGTTTAGTAGTTAAATTATTGACCCAATGAATTTGAGTATTTTTGAATCATTCCTTTATAATCCCTGCTCTAAATAAGTACTCTATTTTTCTGAATGAGCCAGACTAATTGATCAGAGTACATATTTTTCTTTTCTGAACAAGGGGCTGACGTAACTAGCTAGATTGCACCCTTTTTAGTTGGACTAACTCTTCTGGAAAGGTGAAACTGAGGTGTTAAATGTTGTCAAATATATGTATATGTAGAATTTATTGTCTCCTTACTCCACTCATTAAATATTTTTAAAAATTAATTTTTTTATACAAATAAATATTAATGTAAGTTAAATATTAAAAATACTAACTATAAAAGTATTTGGGTAAACATCCCAGGCTGTTCAGAGTTCAGAGTAGGGTACCCCCTATAAGTGCCTCTGCCCCCCATAAAATGACTTGGTATTTAATTTTGCTGGAGCCAGAGCGGTGACGTAGCGAACATAGTTGGCGCCTGGAGCATGATAGACCACCTTGCCCCCCCTTGCTCTGCTAGTGAGTCAGAGTCGGCCTACTAAAATTATCAGGAGTCAGAGTTGAATGCTTTTTTTTTAACCAACTCGACAGCCCTTGATATATAGCAGATATATGGAATTTCAAAACTTATTGTCTCTCTCAATTTTAGACATGTAAAATGTACTATTAAGTAAATTACACAGTAATTTTATTACTTACTGTAGTGTAAAATATATTTTGCACCTTATCAAAAAATTCTTATTGGCAATTTTGTCAGAAAACTCTTGATAATTGGTTTATATTGCATAATATAATCTATTCAAAGGTGTAATCTAATTTTTAGTTGACTTTTAAATCTGATTGAATAATTATTGGCACATTGAAAAAGTCATCATATGAACTATTTCTTGTGGTGAAATTTTTTGATATTGCAGAAGAATTTACAGGAAAAATTGAAATTTTATTTATCCTGCTAACCAATGCAAATCAAATTGTAACCAAACATCTTTAGATTGCAGATAGACTGACCAAATCAATGAATTTGGGAGAAAAAATAATAGTGCAAGAAAGTAAAGTAATAAAATAACTTGCAAATAATAGTTTATATATGGAAAAACAATATTCAACATTGCAGAGATCACTATTCAGTTGCAATTAGTTTGTGTGATTTCATGAATATTTATTAATTCTTACTGATTTGAAAATGATAATACTTAAATTTTTAATTCTTTTGAAAAATTTCCAGTAAAATTCATGATACATGTTCCAGTTGTTGGGCTGCAATTTGAAAAAAAATTATTGACATAAATTTCCACTGTCTGTCTGTTCTTCCTTAATCTTGAGATGGAGTTAAATAAATGAAAGTCGAGATTGGATATGGAAAGCTTGGGCAGGAGGCCCTGATTAACTAGAACTTCTGGTGCAAACCAGAAGTTGTTTCAATTAAAAAATTTTCCCATGAAAAAAGTTAATCACTAACATGACTATTGTTAAAGGAAAAATATGATGTATAGGGGCAAGACACTACTAATTTATATTATAGGTGGAAAGCATGTATTTTAAGTTAAATAAATTAAAAATTGCAGCCTGACATTGTGACTGTCACAATAAATAATTGCTTGATTTTAGTTATAAATATGTATCAAATATTTGAAATAATAAATCTATATAAACAAAAATGTAAATGTTCGTTTGTTCAAAATCTTAAACCTCCAAAAGTTCTTCACTGATTGCTTTCAAATTTTGACACAACGTTGCATTCAAATATGCACATGTTTTTATATACCTACTATTATATAGATGTCGAAATTCCCCCTGCGAGGGAGAGGGACAAAATTAAGGCTTACCGTGAAGAACTCTGCTTTTATTATACTATCTTAGATGTGATTTTTTGCATTTTTGATTGTGTTTAAATAGAGTACATCAAGAGAATGTACACTAAGAAGGGATTTTTTGAAATTTCTCCCCGTGGGAGAAGTGTTAAGAGAAAGCAACGTGCAAGATTTACAGGCGCAAATGCTGTTTTTTGTGTTTTTGCAGGAAATCTAACATATTTTTAGATCCATTAAAAATTTTCTAATTAGTTGGAAACGGGGACCTAATTCTTGCATTCTGTGAAAATGGGTAAGATTGGCTATAATGTAATAATCTTAATCTTTGCTATTGTTACGTTTGCCCGAGCAACGCCACACTTATCTGCTAGTTTGTAAATATATTTAAAATTACTTGAGAAAAGCTGTACGTTGTTTTTCAGAGAGAACTGAATCTTTAAAAAAAACTGTAAATGCAGTCAATATTCTGTTAAGCCTATTTAATTTTTGATCATCCAATTTTCTGATTTTTAAAAAAAATAAATCCTTTTTTTAAAGTTAAATTACCATTTAACTTCAAACTTCATACTTGTTAGAATATAGCCATATTTAAAATTTTAAACTGGAATATTCAAATTTAATATTAAAATTTAGTTAAATAAAATTTTGGAAAAAGTTTTTTAATTTATTAAATGATTATTTAAAAATTTTTGAAATTTAAAATATTTTTAAAATTTTAATTTGTATATCAAAGAATTCTAATTAATGATTTTAATATGTGATTATTCTTTATATTGAATTTAACCAAAAATTTTATAGATGAATCATTTGTTTCTAATCAGAAATAAGTGACCTTTAAATAAAAAATTTATATTTTTTAAAATTTGATTTATAAATGCAAAAACTAAACTTATAAAATATCAACTCACTATAAATAATTTCAACTTTCCTTTATTGACATCAGATTTGTTAAATTTCACGGAATTGTGCTATTTTTCAACTCTATTATTTCTTCTCTGGAAAATAATAGACTCTAATAAGTCTTACTAGAGTCTATTATATAGACTTACTAGTCTTCCACTGTGAAAAACAACAAACTGCTAAACGCTCTATTACTTTGTTTTCAAAAACTTCCTTCTCTGTCAGCCGAGGGTCAAATGGTTAACAAATTGGTTACTTCCACTCAGGGAAATGTGATGGTGTCATAAAACTTTATAAAATGATTAAAAAATACCAATGAAAGAAATTAAATTATTTTCGGTCAAATTTCAGTTTTTTAGAAGTTATTCGCTTTATAATAACGCGATTATAAGCGAAGAAGCGCGCGCCGTAGCTGCAGCTATTTTTAGTAACAGCGACTGGCGGGAAATTTGAAAATTGAAATCCGAGATCACGCGCGCCATAGTGCCGATTCGGCACCAATAATTAAATAAAAATAATGAGACGCTTTAAGCAAAAACTGAATTGCGCATAGTAAAATTGAAGAAAAATTAGACAGGTAATAATTTTTTCAGATTTTTCACACAATTAGGATTTTTACACGAACTAATTAAAAATCGATTGGTGCCTAATCGGCACTAGGCGCGTGCCGACGGGTTAAGAAACTGATTTTGAAAAGAGAAATTTCTAAACTTTTCAGTTATTAGTTTGGTTTTATTTCTATTTATTACACTGCTTTCATATGTTACATTAAATCTTATCATATTCTGTAGCATTTTTACTTCATTGATTATTAAAATAATATAATCTGATATGATGTACTCTTCACAAAATAACTTCAAGTTCAGACCCATAGCTACGGGGTTGTGAGATGGCTATCTCCAATTTAGTAGGGTTCTTATGTAGCTGTGAGAACCTGAACTTCAACAAATAATTTAGCATGATTTTGTCATCTATATTTTGATTATATATATTGTCAACTACTACCTGAGAACTTTTCAGTTTGCATGTTCTCGGTGGCAAAAGCAATGCTTTCCCTGTGATCCTTTGACCTCCTGGCTGTGTGCTACTGTTTTAATATTAGAACTGATGGCTGAATGAGGCAGTCATTACCCATTTCTCCCTGACTCAACAAGTCGCCATCCGTTCCTCTGAGGGTTATACTAGTCAGCCAGTCCTATAATGAAAGTTGTTACCAATTCTTCGACAAATACTGTTAAATCTGTGCCTCTGAAACGGATATATGATCAACTCTGACCCGGACCATTATTCAGAACTCTTCTAATGTGCCAATCTCCTTATTTATTCAATCTTCCCAAGGGACAGACCAAATCCTCTCTTGCATCATGTCTACAAACAGATCCTTCAAACTACAGGTATTTATCTCCATGTGAACTCTCTCTCTCTCTCTCGCAGCCACTTGCAATATAGATCACTTAGTTTAATATCTTCAAAGTTTGCATCTTGTACTCTTTTTCTTTGGAATTAAACTGTTATTAGTCATTTGACGATATAGATTGTTTGACATGCCGTCTCTCCAACCTCCTCCACACAACTTGTTCTCTCTCAAATCTCATCCTCCCAAATTCAATCACCTGTGCACATGACCGCTTGAGTGACTCAACAACAACAATATATTGAGATTAAACAAAAACAGCTTTAGTTGCTGTGCACTCACACATTGTAATTCTATTTAACCACTTTGTGCTCATCATTTAAATGCATGTCTCACAATGTCCTTTCTATGTACATAATATTATTTTGACATTTCCATTATAACTGTTAAGAATTTATAACTAATATATTGTTGAAGATGGGTATAATTTTGTAACCTCGCTCCCAGTTATGCATAGCAGTATTTGGAATGTACTCTTGTACAGTAAATAAATAATGAATGAGGCCTAGTGCTATCTGGAAAAAAATAAAATAAAAAAGAAATAGTAGTCACAATTTTTTTCAGTTTACATCTATATCCGGAGGCCAATATGGTTGGGCAAGGTGCACCGCTGCCCAGGAAGACTGATTGCTAGAAATAGAAAAATAGGCCAAAAATATATCAAAATATTCTTAATTTCAGATAATTATTTTACTTTTTGAAAATAATTGTTAGGTCTGAGTCCTCATTTAGAATATTAGTATTTTATAAAATAATAATAATAATTAAATTTATTTGAAAAGGGTGTGAAAACAAAACAATAAAATTATTTGTTAGCAAAAAGTGGGAAATGGAAATCTAAAGTAATTTCAATCTCTCTAAAAGGCATAAATTGAATCAGGCTCTTGCCTCTAGCTCCCAATTGATTTCTTCCTTGCTATGGGATTGAGTAAATTACTATTTATCATAAGCTGTGATTTAATAACATAAACAATACACATTTAGCCTTTCTCCAACCTTATACACTGTTACAGATATATTTCTTATTTCATTAAATTAACTACATTGGCTAGTTCAATTTTATCAGTATGTTGTGATTTAAAATTAAATTGTTTTAGAATGATCTAAAAGCAGAAACATCAGAATTTTTCTGTCTCTCAACATGAGATCAGTTATATAACTTATTATATCATTCAATCAGAACCAATAAACCAATGAGCAATTAGTTTTTGTGACATTGTCATAACACAGGACTGCAATTTTTAATCACATTTTTAATTTATTTAATTTAAAATATATTCTCTACACCTCAAATTAGTAGCAACTTGCCCGTGTACATCATACTTTTCCTTAAATAGATGCTGGCATGACTATTAAATACCTTTTGGGAAAATTTTTGAATTAAAATAACATGATTTCCAATGCAAACCGGAAGATATTTTAGGTTGCAATTAATAACTTCTGTCAGTTCTAACAAACAAGAAACGGCCTAAAAGTTTATTAATAATTATTTGCTATAATTGGTGGCATGGCTCTAGCCAAAGATTTGGATGAACCAATTGATCAGTAATTGCCAATTAATGTGCTTTGAAGCAATGTAAGTGCTAAAATTAAAATTTGTAAAAAAATAATTATATTTTTATCAACTATATTTCAGAAATTTGTATCACTGATTGGTACAAACTTCTCATGAAGGTGGTATAGAGAGACAAAATCATATTTTGTGCATGATTTCAACATAAATGTAGAGAATTTCCACACAAATGCTCTCAACAGCATCAGGATTGATTTTCCTGTAACTTCTTTCTAATTTTCTAATTAAAGTTTTTTAAATTAATTTTCCACAATTTCCAAGCATTTCTAATATTAAAACATTAAAATACAACATTTCTATCATACAATAAGTATACTAGTAAATATTTCCATTATGAAGTGATTAGAAATGGCTTTCATTATTAAAAATCCAGCAGCAAGTTACTTAAAATTTCCAATAATGTTTAAAAATGTGTGTGGAGCCATCTGTTGATATTTTAACTATTATAAAATGGCAAAAAGCTTAATTTTGAGGATAGGGATGAGTTTTATAAAAAAAAACTGTAAATGCTATTAATCCAACCCTACTCAAGATATGACATGCAACCTCCTCCTATCTCACCACCCTCTCAACCTTTAATTAACTACCAAAATAGCATCAAATATTCTAATATACAAATCTCTCTGCAAAATTTCAGAAATTTTCAACAAAAAATACAAGAGAAGTTTCACAGGGTGAACAAAATCGTGCCCCTACACTAACATATATAAATACAGAAAAACACCACAAATTTTTTGCCTTTCTCTGTTTCAAGGTCCTGAGTCCAAAAATGTAAAAATCTTGGGGGTCACTTTTTGACATTGTCATACTTTCCCTACATGTTTATTCAATTATACATGTTTATTCCATACATGTTTATTCAATTATATATATATATATATATCTTTATTTGATCGTTTTATGTATAGATTGTTTTGCATATCTTAGCCAAGTGATGCACAGTACTTTGTAGAGGTTTTGAAGTTTTAAAAAGTTTAAGAGTTCCTTTTTAGTAATGCATGGTGACCTTGACAAAGGTTCATCAATCTGTAATCCGTTCCCTTCATTAACTAGAATGGTCCTTACTACTACATATTTTACAGCCTGGCCAAGCTTCACAAAACAAACTATATCTATGTTTTATAAGACACAGTAAAATTAAATTAAGATAAAATAAATGAACAAATTAAAAGATTTGGCTTTTTAGTTGTAAAAAGAAAACAGATTCAAGAACCTGAAACCATGACATTTACTCCAGTACCACAAATCTCATGCCTAAACCATGACAAATCATAACAAGGAGACCATCATAGATGGTGTCCTTTGATTTCAGAATTAGATATACATAACAGTAAAACTATTTCAGTAATTCATGGTAAAGCCACTCAATGCAACTCTCAAGTACTTGCAAGAAAAACGAGTTTAAATTTTTTCAACTTTATGTTTTGTGTTATATGGATATGTTAACAGCATAGAAGAGTAGATAAGGTATTCCACTACTACATACACTGTATGTTGCAGGTTTAAATCTTACCTTTTTTAGTTTTACTAATTGCATAGTAAGATTACTGTGCAAAGCATTTTTCAAAGAAAATTAGTATTTTATTGTTATAACATTTATTTGCCATGCACTCTAAACATTTTATTCATTGTAATTCTATGTAGACATACAGCAAGACTACACACACAAAATCCACCTTGCAAGTGTTATTAGTATGACAACATGATTGAGTTGAAGGAATAACATAGTTCAAACAATTCTAGTTATAACTGTAATCAATTGCTTAACAGGTTTGTATTGCATGACAGCCTCAACTTTTTCATATGATTACATCAATAATTCTAGACTGGATAAGGAACTTTCTATATACTCCATACCTGTATCTGATATAATACAATGTTGTAGAAATAATGTTGAGAAAAGTGACATGTAATTTGAAATGTTTTATTACACAGTAACTCAATTACACAATATGGACTTTTTTTCTTAAAATTATAAAATACATTCACTAATAATTGGTTTCATTCACATTAGAGAAAACTTTAATAAAAAAAGGCAAGATGCAAACTCAATACACAGTGTAGTAGTTGAGTACCTTATTCACTTAGCTGTGCTGCTTTTAACATGTTATCCACATAACACACAACTATGTTATCTGGGTTCTTGAAGTGACTCCATATACAGAGCGAAAATGATAAAAAATAGAAAAATACATTTATTTTGGTCAACTTGTCCTGTTTGATTTTCTGCCTATCATACAGTGTTTCTGATGTTTGTCTTTTGGACATCTTGCAAAAAACTGTACCTTCACTGAAAATGTCTGCAGTCATTGTAGTGAATCACATCTGCTTAAAAATTGTCCAAATAAACAATATACCTAAGTGTATCAACTGTTTAAAGGAGAATAGAACCATACATAACCACAATACCATGGACAAAACATGCCCAACATATCTTAGAAAACGAACCAAGTATCAAAACAGAACTGAATATGTCTACTAATTACTTTGCACCTGTATGCTTTAACTAATCATAGTTCCACCAGGAAATACGAACCTGTGGTTCAACATAAGTACTATACTGTGTCATAACTATAAAACTTTGCACATTTTCATAAAATTTTTGTCTTATTACATACTCTTGAACTTTATTCTACGTTTCTACTTTATGCACTGGTGTATGCCTTGTTCAATTTGATGTGAACCCTTTTTAAGAAATTGTGATGTGAGCATTGCTCTCCAGTAAGCAAGAGGCCACTTCTGAATTTCTTCTTATGTGTAACTCTAAACTCCTCTAATATGAACCATAATGTTATTTATATGGTATTACAGTAGAGAATCAATTATCCGACTCAATTGGGGACTCAGGTTGGTTGGATAACTGAAAAAATCGGATAACCAAAAAGAAGGAAAAAAAAATACATTATTAGTATAGTATATTAGGATATTAGTATATCCCATGTAATTAGTTTATTAGTATATCACTATTAACCAACTTTGCATTGAATTTTCATCAATGTTTAGCCTAACAAACTTTTTTTTAAAATAATAATCATCGCTATTGTATCGTTAAAAATTATTTTTAAATTATTTTATTGCTCATGAAACAAACAACCACTCATAATTAGAAAATTAAGTTTCGTTTAAATACTGCCCTCCCTTCAATGGTCGATCCGTTGATGCCAGCTAAAACACGCAAAAATTTAACAAAAATAATAATAAAGTAGCCAAGACAGCCAAATATTGTAATGCCACATCACTAGCGGACATTTGAAATTTGCCAACTAGAACAGTCGGATAATCGATGCTCTACTGTACTTATGGCACTTGTTGTAAATGTATATAATTGTTCATAGTTTGTTAATTTTTTTTTATTTTCTTTTATCTTATATTTTTATTATTTACTGTTCAATCATTTGTGTTATAATCGCATACCTATGTATTTTCTGAATATTGTAATTTACTGAGTAGATACTGGTAATGCATATTGCAGGGCCGGTCTGTACACTTGATATGTACAAATAAATGAATGAATAACACAACAGAGAACATGGAAAATTTTAACTATTTTTCTCACAAATGCTTGAGTGGCTTTACCCTGAATTACTGGAAGGGTAGTACTATAATATATATCTAACTCAGAGAAGTCAGAAGGTGTGGTATTGCTGTGGTGGTATTATTATTTCTAATTATATGGAAAATATTCTATTTTGAATTGATATACCAATAAATATTTGAATATATACTTAATAGCATATATAAATCAAAAATTTAGAAAAGTTTATTCTTATATACTCCATTTATCAATATTTTAAAATTATGGAAATTCATATTTCAAATTATAAAAATATACATTTAAAATTATATCTTTTATATAATTTTATTTTACTAAAATGATGCAACAAACTTTAAATACTAGATCAGTCAATTATTTCATTTTATCCAATTTTTGAATTATATTAAATTAGTGTGTGATAAATTTACAAAATATCCATTATGGTGATTTATACAAAAAAAAAAAAAAATTAACATTTCCATATTAAATCTAGTATAAATAATTTTTATAACAACTTAAAACTTCACATATTGAAGATAATCATCAAAAATCTTGTTACTGAATAGCCAAAATACTTTCCTAATCAAATTTAGTCACATTAATGAAACATTTTAATTTAAAGGTTCTGAATGTTTTAAAAACTCCATATGTTGTTCTAATAAATCTTCATACATATCTTGTTTTTTGTTACAAAGTGTATCATATTCTTCTCCTACTGTCCATAAACATTCAATATCATAATACTGTCTAATTTCTGGAAGAAATAGATGAAATACAATATTTTTCATATCCATAACTTTCCATTCCGAACTATCAGCACCTTCTATTTTCAAAAACGGTTCACTTTTTAATTTCTTCTTTTTATGTAACCTCCTAATAAATTCTATAACTGCTTGCAAATGACGTTTAGATCTAGCCGTACCCAAAACCATATAATCGCAATATTTTGCAGCTGGTGGAATCTTTATCACTGCAATATCGCAAACTTTTTCTTCTCTTAAAATATGTACCATTTGAGCAATATCAAAAGCACCGGTCTTTCCTCTTTCAAAAAATTCAGCATAACGATCCAATTTATCAGTTTTTTCTTGATAAAGAAAAAATTCCTCCTCCTCTTCAGCTTCGACCACACTCTGCTTCCAGCTGGTAACAGGCTGAGACTTCTCTTCGGAGCTCAATATTATTTCTGCATCATCGTCTCTGTATTGTTGAAACTTTTCTTTTATGGATTTTGATATTCCTGAGTTTCCTTTCTCCACAGTTTCATTTTCTTCATTGTTTACACTATTGGAAATTTCTTTCGCATGAGTACTTTCACCAAAGTCTTGTTTGATTTCCTTTAAAAAGTCTTTTAGTACCGAATCATTAGTTAATTCTTCCGTTTCATTATCAAGAGAATGTTTATCTGAGAACTTGCGTATTGAATTGTATTTTACTGGAAAATCTGTTATAGCAGGAGACTTGCATTTCTGGCATACAACAGTATTAACTCTCCGTAAAGATACTGACTGGAAGTTTAACATAAAATTTTTCAGCAGAACTGACCATTTCGCGCAAGACGAACTCAACATATTCAACATAAACATCACTGCCCGATTCGTCTAACAAATAGCGAATAGCCAAAAATTAGCCAAAAATTCAACAGACATTATCTAAAAATATTTATTGTTGTTTAAAATATTTCACATATGGCTTATTCCGAAACAGTATCTTCTTTTAATTATTCTTTACAACTGGGTGCATAGGTATGTTTAATATCACTCTTTATTCAGGAATATCTTCATCCCGATACGCTACTCCCGAAACTTGTATCGGTTTGTAAGATATTCCAAAACGGAATCTATATGAATGACAGAAAATATATTGCCATTCTATCTTTGAAATCGTCAAAGCTGAAAAAACTTTTTTAATAAACATCAATAAATTATTCCGTAATCCAAACTGTAAATCACAAAGTATTTTTTCCCCCCGCTCTGTGAGCTCTAATAAGAGGATCTCTTTTAGAAAGCCCATTATGGGTTTGGCCAGCCCCCAATGGGGCGGCAGGGTGGTGAAGGACGGGGTCAACATTTCCAGTCGGACCATACCTCCGAAAAATTCCTGAGGACTTTTCGATCCGTCCGGATTCTATTCTCCCAGAGCGGTAGACTGCGCCTTGACCGCTCGGCCATCCGGCCGTCAATTACGAAGTATGTCATAGCACAGTAACGATTGTAGATCTTTACCATATTGAAGAATTTAGATACTGTATAGTTTAAGGGTAACGGTCACTTGCCCGACCATAGTTATCAGGACGGGAGAGGTTAAAATTTGCAAAAAGTTGGACTATGTGGTTTAGGACGCTCCAATGCAGTAAATTTCATCAAATATTCATACGTGTTGATAATTTTTCAACAATTCACAAATCATCGTCAAAAAATTATACTAAATAAGGTTAAAAAAATTGCTGTAATGTACTGTACACGGGAATAAAATTTAACTTTTGTGAAATTGCTTATTTTAATTATTCAATAAATATATTAACTTTTTAATTATGTTAAATAAATACAGGAAATGAAATATTAAATTAAATTTCAATACTCAAAATTTAAACAATGTAGATACTGTATATCATATTTAATTAAATAAAGAATTTTTAAACAATGATGGTGAAGATTTAAATTGTAGATGGCGTTTTAAAAGTTTCAGAANTTTGGTTGACAAATTGGGGATGGTCACGTCAGATTGGTTGAGTGATGGCTGTTCATTTTTAATGTTTTTCTGAAATATTTTCATTGGGTTCTTCTAATTTACATTGATTTTGACTAGTGATTCAATTATTTCTTGTAATTCCTCTTTGGTGCAAACATTTCCTTCAACATCATTAGGTAAGGATGATCAAAGTTTCAGAAGACACGCCTTCCGACGCAACTACCAATCAATACATAAGAAAATTTACTGATGAAGCACGTTTGTTTTGTTTGCATACATTTCAGTTTCTTAAATTTTAATAGAAGCAAACATGATGGAATTAAATTTAAATCGAGTAGATTATCTACAGGTAAATTTTAAAATGTATATTTCTGTATATTAATCAATATACGGAATTTATGAACTCAGTAAAAGAATTACCGGCATTCATGATTTATTCTATGAGATTTTTTTCGTGATACAGGTTGGCGTGACATCACCACAGACAACTAAGCTTTTACCTCCGACGGAAGAAAACAGCTGTCAGAGAGTATGTATGCAATTATCTTGATAAAAATTTGGTTAGCAGGCAATGTTTTTCAAAAATATAAAACATTTTTGACCCATTTTTGAAATAAGACAATGATTTAATGAATGTAAAGAAACTAAACAAAATTATTTTAGCTTAATATTGGAATTGTGTGTAGAAAAAAATATCAAAAAATTTATTAGTAAAAAATATAGAATTCAAATAATTTGTGCTGCTTATTCAAATGTGGCAAACTATCATGACATTTTGAGTTATGTGATTTTTCATTTTTCTTGCATATGCATTTGGTTGAATTACACTTTCCTTTTCATGACCACCTTTGATACCCCTCACCTCCCAAAATTGATGTTTTCCTTGCACACTTCCTAAGAGTCAGTGATATTTGGTTTTGTTTGTTTGTTTGTTTTATTAAGTTATGGCAACCTAACATGGTTGGGCAATCTGCCTAGGGCAGGGGTCGACAACCTTTTGAGTCAGAAGAGCCAAAAATTACAATTTACAAAATTTCAAAGTTTTTAAAGAGCCACAAAATTTTTTCTTGCCAACAATAAATAGTACTCGCATAAATAAAGTTTTTTGATTAAAAAAACTAATCTATTTATTCAGAATTGTCTTCCGTTGAAAGCGAATTAAACCTCATAGAAATTTCCGAAGACGGCGTCATTCGAGAGCTTTCAACGGACTGACGACAGTGACGACGCGTGTCACGGGGGAGAGGTGCGATGAAAAGCGAGTACAAGTGGCTGAGAGATAGAATCGGTGCCGAATCCTCGTTAATCGATTCAGAACGATTTTTAAATGTTTTTTTTTTCATATATAAGTAGTGTTTTTCATAACAAATTAGATAATAGAAACATCCGATGACGGCGTCATTCGAGAGCTTTCAACGGACTGACGACAGTGACGACGTGTGTCACAGGGGAGGGGTGCGGTGAAAAGCGAGTACAAGTGGCCGAGAGATAGAATCAGTGCCTAATCCTCGTTAATCGATTCAGAACGATTTTTAAATGTTTTTTTTTTTTTTATAAAATAAATAATATTTGCGTATGGAACTAAAGAGCCGCAGCTTCACATCCAAGGAGCCGCATGTGGCTCGCGAGCCGCAGGTTGCTGACCACTGGCCTAGGGGGATGCTTTCCTGGAGGTCTTTTAAGGGTAACTGGCCCCTATTCAGGCATTACGAACGTGGAGAAAACCTGGAAAACTCCATGTGGCTGGCCTGTCCTGGAGAGGCACAAACCCATGACCGAACTCCCAGTGTTCGGAGAATGGAATTGCTTGGGTATTGGTGGGTCCATGATATTTGGTACATTCTCTACTCTAGAAATTGTCTGTTACAAAGCACAAACTGATTTCAGATGTATGATTATGAAAGATGTTCCTTGTTTGTTCTCCTCAAGTGATGGTACTTGTCATCTTCGATAGCTAATATTAATATCATATTCCTTCGGCTCTTCTATTTTTTCCAGTTTCTTTGCTTGAGCAAGTTGCAAAGAGATAAAAAGTTACTACACATCTTTATCTCAACACCGGAGAATACTAATAAAAACTCTTTCTAACCTGTTACCAGTGTGTTCTCTTTCTACTAAATTGTAACGAACCAGAATAGCTCTTTAACAAACAAAAATAGCTTTTTACTAACATTTTCAAACCCTAATGACGGTTCTTCTTTAGGTATATTTTTGAATCTCTGATGGAAATGCCCGTAAAAGTTCAAATTTGAAAATATGTATGTTCGAATGCACATTTCCTGTTTACGTCATTATCTGTCTTGTGCAGTCAATTCCAATACGGCTATCATAAATTACTGTTCATAAGCACTAGCCACGCTACTGATAGCGTAATCTCTTCTTTATAATTGATGCATTGATTATCCTTAAGGTTAGCTAAGTATGTGCTGGCCGCCTCCAGCCACTTGATATGGTGTATGTGCTGTGTGGTGCGGATAATTCTGTCTTTCTTAAATTCGGGGTCTATATTTGGATCGGACACATAATAGATAAAAAGTTATGAGAGAATGCAAAGACAGGTTTAAAAACCTGCTTTTGCATTCTCTCACTTCTTCTGAACTTCTTTTTTTTTGTTCTAGATCATAGAAAGACTGATCACTTCCATACTAGACTGTACTTTGGTTGACAAATTGGGGATGGTCACGTCAGATTGGTTGAGTGATGGCTGTTCATTTTTAATGTTTTTCTGAAATATTTTCATTGGGTTCTTCTAATTTACATTGATTTTGACTAGTGATTCAATTATTTCTTGTAATTCCTCTTTGGTGCAAACATTTCCTTCAACATCATTAGGTAAGGATGATCCCTTTTAAGCATGAACTAAATATGGCTTTATAAGGACTACACTTAATGTCTCGATGATATTTCTATTTTTTACGAAATACACGTCATAATCTCTCAGTCTAGTGCTGGGTTTGATTTCTTTTTAAGAGTTATTTGATCAGAATGCATTATCTATATTAATATTATAAAGAGGTAATGTTTGTAAGTTTGGATGTAGCAGGTAATCTCCGAAATTACTCATTCAATTTCAAAAATTCTTTCACCAATATTTAGAATGAAACTTCAGGGTGGACATAGGGTGTATATTATTCCGTTAAACATTCATATAAATTAAATGATATCATCTATGGTTAAGGCTTTNTTTTTCAAATATAGTACAGAAATTTGTAATAAGATACATAATGCGGTTATAATAAAATATTGTGTGATTATTTTCATATAATTAAAATTAATATGTAGTTATTTTTTAGAAAATACAAGGGAAGCAGCGCTTCCACCGCTTCCAATGACAGCACATCACTGATTTCTTTTAAATATTAATGCCAATAATAATATTTACAGTATTTATATTTAATTATATATTATTATTTTAAAATTCAATACATCTGTTGTGGGTTACAACAGACATTAAATACGATTATCTAGCATCAATCTTAACTGGGGCTTATTTTAGGGATAGGGTTCATATTATGAGCATCGTGAAAAATCATGTAAGGATTTTCTGGTAAGGTCTTATTTTAGAGGATTTACAGTATATGTTAATATGTAAATCTATTATTAGCACTTCCAGTAATCTTATTACAAATTCTAGCATTTCCTTATCAATTACTTTGGAATTGTTTCAAACAACATAAAACTGTTGACCCATATTGCTGCTATATATATGTATATATTACGTTAATTAATACTGTATTTTTCCTTCTAGTCCATTTCCTCTATATGATTCTCTTAGAATTGTGTAATCATATCTGATTTTATTTTTATCACAGTATATAATAATATTTTTAATTAATTAATACTTACATATTGTAGACTTCATTAATGAAATACACAAAAATTTTTAAGAAGGGAGAGAAAAAAACAATACAGGTATCTCTTGTACAACACAGTTTCACCCTAACATGGTTTTGGAAATCATCCATACAAAATTTCAAAATTTTATAGACTTTTTTATGATTTTTTTTTTTCATTCAAGTAAGCATGCATGTTGTCTCAAATTTGCCCATGGATTTTAGAATATTGAAATTTTCAAATTATTTTCCGTCAGGTTTACTTTAATGAAAACTGATAGGACAAGGAAGAAAACAATTGCACTAACTTTCCTATCAACCAGGTGTTGTCATTGTTTTCAGACTTAATCCTTAAGACTGTCACTCTGTTTCTTTTTATAGATTAATCTTTGTATTTAGTAAAGTTTATTTAAGCATACAGTAAAAATACATAAATAAAGGTATCTTTATTTTGTTTTATCGTTTGTTTTACCTAAGACTTTCTCTCTTTGCTAATCAGAAACTACAACAGTATAAGTCCTATTAATAAACAAGATCCAAGTAGACAATATAAAAACAAAAAAGTTTATTTAAACATTTTTAGATAAGTGTTATTAAACTTTTTTTAATTGTAGGTAAGCAATCATTCTTAAAATGACAAACAAAATATGGCAGTATATCTGTACTCAAAGAAAATTCTGGAAAAAGTCACAGTACTTGACTGAACAAACACAACCCGCTAGAACAAATTTTTGATTAATAACATATTTTTAATTCATCATTCATAAAAATTTTTATGATAAAACTAAAAAATATGAAAATGTTGCTGATAGTTCTGATCAGGATCAACAAAAAAGCTCAAAAGACGACAATATTTTGTAAAAAGAAAATGTTAAAATTAATTTAAATTAATATTAACACATAATATGGTAATTTTAATTGTGCTTGTTAATGAATTATTGATTGGAAATAAATTATCGATTGCTTTAATAAACATATTCCTCTGAGTAATGAAAAATAATAGTATACTTTTGCTAACTTCTGGAACATAACCCCATGTTTTGCATTAGTTCTTTGTTTCATATAGCTCAGATTTGAATAACATGGCACTTTTTCAGAACGTACTACTACTGTTTATCGAATTACCGTGTTATATGAGGGATACCTATACTTACAAGACACAAAGTATATTACTAATATAAGATTACTTACTGCTGACATCTTTAATACACAGAGTTAAGGCTGCATAGTATACCATAGCTAAATAAACTGGTATACTAAATATATAAAATATATATAGATTACTTGAAAAAGATCTTTAAAAAAATAGGAACAATTATTGAGTGTATCTAGAAATGCTGAATTTCTACAACTAGATTAAGGACACTTAAAAATTATTAAGGCTTGATTCACACTAGAATTGCTGGATCTAGTCATGACAAAAAGAGCTACCACTATGTCAGCCCAGCAGATCTATTTGTTAAACATGACTTTTCTGTCAGGACTGTGTTGCTAGACTGGCAAATCAAAATTGGCTAATCGAGATAAAGATCCAAGGAAATTGTGTTTTAAAACAAGGGGAAAAGTAGAAATGAACATATTTGATAAGATGAAGATAAGAAATCCTATGCGGAAATCCACCCAATTCCATTACAAAACATAGGATGGGAAATTTTTCGTTGAAAATTTTTGCATTTTATGCTTTCCTTTCGCCCCCACTCGATCAATTCTTGTATTGTTCAAATATGTGATTATGTGACTTCTTCTACTAACCTGATATTATTTCCAAAGTATTTAATGCAGCTTTCTCGTCTATATCAGCTACGATCACTCTGGCTCCTTCTTTCGCAAACAGAGAACAAACTGCTCGACCAATGCCGCTTCCACCTCCTGTAACAAGTGCTAATCTTCCTGCCAGCATCATTTCAAATTAATGAAAATTTCTTTACAATGATTTTACGTGTTCCTGTTCCTATTACGTTTTCGCACGTGATTTCTTGTTTATCTTTACAATTCCATGACGTAATACTATAAGTAGCCACCTATGGTTGCCATATTATATAGAAGAAATATTTGTTGTCTGATAAATTTGCCAAGTTGATTTAAAAAATCCGAAAATTAATCTCACGTTTAAATTCAGTTATTTAATTCGAATAAATTTTACAATTTCTGTCTAATGTTGTCATTTGTTGAATTCGTTATATAAAAATTAGTTATATAAAAATTAATTTAATACAAATATTACTGTACTTTATTACACATACGTAGAATATTATTACAATGAAAAGGTTATCACACACTTGAAGCAATTATTAATTAATTAATGCCTTATATATCCCTAAAATGCATTTCGGCTTCTGGTGTTAAAGGCCCTCTTCAGTTAGGTGAACAACATTTATCTATACCAGTGTTTCTCAACGGGGGCGATATCGCCCCCATGTGGGCGATTTTCTACGTTGAGGGGGCGATTAGTAACAATTTATATTTGGGGGGCGAAAAACAATTTTCTGGGCGATATAGTAAAACATTACATTAAGAATAATTAGATATTTTATTCTTTATATCGTACAATAATTAAACAAATAACATGATACTAGTCACTAGTCTATTCGATGCAGTACGAATTTGGCATTAGCCTTGGCCCTCGGCATCGGAATTTTGAACTGAAGGGGGCGATACTACATAACGGTTTTATTGAAAGGGGCGATACTACGTTGAAGGGGGGCGACGAATCGTTACAGGTTGAGAAACACTAATCTATATTAATATTATAAAGAGGTAATGTTTGTAAGTTTGGATGTAGCAGGTAATCTCCGAAACTACTCATTCAATTTCAAAAATTCTTTCACCAATATTTAGAATGAAACTTCAGGGTGGACATATGCTGTATATTATTACGATAAACATTCATATAAATTAAAAGATATCATCTAGGTTAAAGATTTTATGTCCAACAGATGATGCTATGAGTACGACGACCTAAGTTTGCTTTTCTGTGAGGATGAACTAAAGCAGATCATCTTCTTTCTGTCTATATAAATAAAAATGTAATGTTCGTTTGTTCCTACCAATTTTTTTGAAATTTTGACACTACATTGTATTCGAACACGCACGTGTTTTTTATATAATATACATGTTGAAATTCCCCCCCACTGGGGGGATGGTTAGGATTAAGGCTTACTGTAAAGAACTCTGCTTCTATTATACTATTTTAGATGTGATTTTTTGTGTTTTTGATTGCATTTTAATAGGGTACGTCAACAGAATATACACTAAAAAGGGATTTTTCGATATTCCCCCACGGGGGAGAGGAACAGGATTAAGGCTTACTGTGAAGAACTTGGCTTCTGTTATACTATTCTGTTATACTATTACAGTTTTTTGCGTTTTTGATTGCATTTTAATAGGGTACATCAAGAGAATGTATACTAAGAAAGGATTTTTCGAAAAATTTTTCCCATGGGGAAAGTGTTATACATTTATAATACAGTAGTAAAGTGTTATACAGATAAAACAGTATATTAAAAATGATCATATATTACATTTATTGGAAACAAAATAAAATTACATCATAGACATATGCATTCCAAACACCACAATATGTTCAATATACAATACCTGTATATTTTCCCATAAAATAAAATGCCTATAAATAAGATATTTATTATATAGTATCCTTTTTCACAAATATCATATCACATAAACTACAGTATATAATAATCTACAAACTTTAAATTTTAATTATGCCATTTACATTGCACTACAGAAACAGCAAGTATGTACTTATAAACTTTAACCTTGGAGTCACAAGCTTACAGTACACATAATGTTAAAATAATTATTTTTACTATCTATGAATTAACCTCAGTCAAGCATAATACTTAGCACCTGGTATCAACCAGGTATCATTATTTAAATCATGACTATAGTAATAATGATGATAATTATGAAAATTATCAAATTACAAAACTGATTTTTGATATAAGTTCATTTCTATCAATTCAATAAATCTGATAAAGACATCATATTCAAATACTGTACAATATACAATAATATATAATATATACAATAATAATAGAATATATAAGTTCTTTTAATGCAATTTCTATTTGGTGGGTCCATGATATTTGGTACATTCTCTACTCTAGAAATTGTCTGTTACAAAGCACAAACTGATTTCAGATGTATGATTATGAAAGATGTTCCTTGTTTGTTCTCCTCAAGTGATGGTACTTGTCATCTTCGATAGCTAATATTAATATCATATTCCTTCGGCTCTTCTATTTTTTCCAGTTTCTTTGCTTGAGCAAGTTGCAAAGAGATAAAAAGTTACTACACATCTTTATCTCAACACCGGAGAATACTAATAAAAACTCTTTCTAACCTGTTACCAGTGTGTTCTCTTTCTACTAAATTGTAACGAACCAGAATAGCTCTTTAACAAACAAAAATAGCTTTTTACTAACATTTTCAAACCCTAATGACGGTTCTTCTTTAGGTATATTTTTGAATCTCTGATGGAAATGCCCGTAAAAGTTCAAATTTGAAAATATGTATGTTCGAATGCACATTTCCTGTTTACGTCATTATCTGTCTTGTGCAGTCAATTCCAATACGGCTATCATAAATTACTGTTCATAAGCACTAGCCACGCTACTGATAGCGTAATCTCTTCTTTATAATTGATGCATTGATTATCCTTAAGGTTAGCTAAGTATGTGCTGGCCGCCTCCAGCCACTTGATATGGTGTATGTGCTGTGTGGTGCGGATAATTCTGTCTTTCTTAAATTCGGGGTCTATATTTGGATCGGACACATAATAGATAAAAAGTTATGAGAGAATGCAAAGACAGGTTTAAAAACCTGCTTTTGCATTCTCTCACTTCTTCTGAACTTCTTTTTTTTTGTTCTAGATCATAGAAAGACTGATCACTTCCATACTAGACTGTACTTTGGTTGACAAATTGGGGATGGTCACGTCAGATTGGTTGAGTGATGGCTGTTCATTTTTAATGTTTTTCTGAAATATTTTCATTGGGTTCTTCTAATTTACATTGATTTTGACTAGTGATTCAATTATTTCTTGTAATTCCTCTTTGGTGCAAACATTTGCTTCAACATCATTAGGTAAGGATGATCCCTTTTAAGCATGAACTAAATATGGCTTTATAAGGACTACACTTAATGTCTCGATGATATTTCTATTTTTTACGAAATACACGTCATAATCTCTCAGTCTAGTGCTGGGTTTGATTTCTTTTTAAGAGTTATTTGATCAGAATGCATTATCTATATTAATATTATAAAGAGGTAATGTTTGTAAGTTTGGATGTAGCAGGTAATCTCCGAAATTACTCATTCAATTTCAAAAATTCTTTCACCAATATTTAGAATGAAACTTCAGGGTGGACATAGGCTGTATATTATTGCGGTAAACATTCATATAAATTAAAAGATATCATCTAGGTTAAAGATTTTATGTCCAACAGATGATGCTATGAGTACGACGACCTAAGTTTGCTTTTCTGTGAGGATGAACTAAAGCAGATCATCTTCTTTCTGTCTATATAAATAAAAATGTAATGTTCGTTTGTTCCTACCAATTTTTTTGAAATTTTGACACTACATTGTATTCGAACACGCACGTGTTTTTTATATAATATACATGTTGAAATTCCCCCCCACTGGGGGGATGGTTAGGATTAAGGCTTACTGTAAAGAACTCTGCTTCTATTATACTATTTTAGATGTGATTTTTTGTGTTTTTGATTGCATTTTAATAGGGTACGTCAACAGAATATACACTAAAAAGGGATTTTTCGATATTCCCCCACGGGGGAGAGGAACAGGATTAAGGCTTACTGTGAAGAACTTGGCTTCTGTTATACTATTCTGTTATACTATTACAGTTTTTTGCGTTTTTGATTGCATTTTAATAGGGTACATCAAGAGAATGTATACTAAGAAAGGATTTTTCGAAAAATTTCCCCCATGGGGAAAGTGTTATACATTTATAATACAGTAGTAAAGTGTTATACAGATAAAACAGTATATTAAAAATGATCATATATTACATTTATTGGAAACAAAATAAAATTACATCATAGACATATGCATTCCAAACACCACAATATGTTCAATATACAATACCTGTATATTTTCCCATAAAATAAAATGCCTATAAATAAGATATTTATTATATAGTATCCTTTTTCACAAATATCATATCACATAAACTACAGTATATAATAATCTACAAACTTTAAATTTTAATTATGCCATTTACATTGCACTACAGAAACAGCAAGTATGTACTTATAAACTTTAACCTTGGAGTCACAAGCTTACAGTACACATAATGTTAAAATAATTATTTTTACTATCTATGAATTAACCTCAGTCAAGCATAATACTTAGCACCTGGTATCAACCAGGTATCATTATTTAAATCATGACTATAGTAATAATGATGATAATTATGAAAATTATCAAATTACAAAACTGATTTTTGATATAAGTTCATTTCTATCAATTCAATAAATCTGATAAAGACATCATATTCAAATACTGTACAATATACAATAATATATAATATATACAATAATAATAGAATATATAAGTTCTTTTAATGCAATTTCTATTTAATATTGATACTATACTTTACAAAAGTACATAACTTGAAGATGAGATTTTCTATATTTTCTTTATGTTAAATACTAGCATTGTAAAATAAACTATTTTGATAAATAAATAAATGTTAGAATGTTAAAATAACTAAATAAATGTTAAAATAAATTTTGATAAATAAATAAATGATTATTAGGTTGCTGTTGGTGATCAATCAGGAGTCTTGATGTGTTTTGGTATAAAGAAAAGTGAAACACAGGTAAAGATTATAGTTTAATCATACTAAATAAAATTTAATTTATGAAGTTAATTAAAAATTTGATGAAAGACAACAACCAATTACTGGTTAATATTAATAATAATTGTTCTAGTATACCACCAAACCGATAAGCCAGCAAAAGTGAATGATTCTTTTTTGAAGCCAGTACAAAATTTTAAAAAATGAATATAGGTTCTTCCAATATCCAAAATAGAGCATTCCTACAAAATCTTTCGTAAACTGAAATGATATAAAGTGAAGAAGTAATAATTATTATATTATATGGGAAAATTTTTTGAGTGTTTACACACCCAAAATTGACCTAGTAAATCATACCAAATGTGTTCTAAGGACTTTTTGTACCTTAGGATATGTTTTGCTAATAGATGCAAAAAAAAAAAAAAAAGAAATTTGAGATAAAATGCAGATACAGATATCAATACAATTCAAAGCTATGATGGCTTGATGCTGAGATGTTGGATATAGTTCTTGGAAAAAGAGCTTGCATTCTGAGCAATAAGCCCAGAATGCAACTCACTGCTTATTGCTCAGAATGCTGCATGCTTCATATTTTCTCACATGTTTTCAAGAAATAATCAGTTTAAAGTTTTCTCTTTTTTTCTATTTATATAAAATTACTTAATTACTTTCTGTCATTGAAGTTGTGTCATATGCATTATTCTATTTATTTTTATTTTAAACTAACAAAACTGATTGTTTTAGTATCAAGGTATGGTATTGCTGCACCCTCTGAATATGCTCCTTCAACAAATATAGATATTATTATGGTTGATATGAAATATTCAGTATTATAGTACATTTCATATGTATATANTCTAATAAGTACCTTCCAGTAACCGAGTGGATTAAAACCACCAAACACCAGTAGTCAGTCGTTGGTTCGTACATGGCCAAAGGGCATTTTCTGGGTTTTATTCATGTTTGTAATACCTAAATAGGGTCCAGGTTTCCATAAGAGTCTTCCTGAGATTCATTCCCTCTCAGCAGATTGCTCACTTGTTGCATTGCTGTAACCAAATAAATTAAACTAATTCTAACAAGCGATTATTTATTGTGACATTGTCACAATGCCAGGCTGCAATTTTTTGTTATAACGTTCTCAATTCTTTTAGTGGTGTCTTGCCCTTGTACATTATACTTTTTCTGTTAGCAGTATAGTTGTGCTGGTTATCTAACTCTGTTCAGGGTAAAATTTAGAATTGAAGTAACATGACTTCCAGTTTAGACCAGAAGTTTGTATATAGTTAATTGGGGCCTCTTGTCCTTAAGCTTTCCATTTCTGGTCTCAACTATCATCTAACTCCTTTCTCTAGATTGAGGAAGGACAGATAGATAGGCAGATGATAATTGGAATTTATAGGTTTACAATTTTTTAAAATTGCAGCCCAATAATTTTCTATAAACATGATATTTAAGAGACATACTTAGTTTATACAATCTGTTGCAAAAATATAAACACTATTATCACATAAAAGCAATCATTCTTGTTCTTGCAATTATTATTTTTACAAGATTTTTTTATTTAAACAAGATATATGAAGTCTTTCAGAAATTAAGGTTAACGACTTCAATCACATGCAGGGCCATCACAACCTATCCAAAACAAATCACTTTTCAAATATTAATAGTGGACTTGTATTAATTAGTCCTTGATCATCATCTTTTCAGGATGAGGTCAATGAGTACTTTTGGTCAAATTACTTTAATCCCCTTCTGCAACAGTCCTTTCTTTCTACCAGACCAAATGGTGACATTTGAATAGGAAAATTATATAATACGAGATTAGCAGTGAGCACAAAATATGTCTTAAGTGATTTTATAGGGTGCCGAGTTTAAATATTTGGTCCATTTTTCACGAAATTGATTCATTGGCAGATTACCATTTGCTATTTGGCTGTAAGTGGTACAACTTCTTATCATATTTTTTCCTAATGTTAATTATATCTTAAAAAAATTATGATATTTTCAATTGGTGTCTACTTAACCAATGAAATTGTGCTATTTCATAAAATCCAAGTAGATAAACATTACAATGGTAGACTGAAATAACCAAACACTTTATGTGGCGTTTGTTTTAATGTTATATGATAACATTCATAGTTGTATAAATCAAATACTATCTTACACAAGGGTTTATCACATCAAGTGACCAATCTAACATATTTTAAACATTTTTTTTTATGCTTTACACAATTTAAAGAATTTTTAAAATGTGTTAGATTGATCACTTGATGTGATAAACCATTAAGTAAGATAACTTTTGTAGTTATATAAATCAAGTACAGTAGACCCCCCTATAACGCTTAGATACGTTCCACGCTAATCGAATTTTACGTTGTAGGAATGATTAAATACATGAGCCAATCGCAGCCCGATAGGTGTGAACTTTACGGACTAAGGCTGTTTGAAAGGTTTTCTTCTATAAAATTAACCGATTCTAGACTAATTCCACTCAACGTTTCCAAAACACGTATAATTTTTTGGGAGTAATCCGTATAAACTATGCTATAAACAAAAAATTATAGGATTACTTACGGAGTGTGCACCATTCGACTACGCCCGTTGTTCAAAGCTTGTCTTCGTCGCGGAACA